>NW_008340915.1:137183-163724 GCF_000622305.1 Nannospalax galili | reverse complement strand
ACAGGACTTTAAGACACAGATTAACCCCAACTCAGTAATAGTAGGGGACTACAACACCCCACTGTCTCCATTATACAGGTCACCTGGACAAAGAATAAACAGAGAGACATCTGAATTAAATGATATCATACATCAAACAGACCTAACAGACATCTTTCAAATATTCCACCCAAGCACCAAAGAATACACTTTCTACTCAGCACCCCATGGAACTTTTTAAAAAATTAACCACATACCAGGCCACAAAACAAACCTCAACAAATACAAAAAAACTGAAATAATTCCATGCTTTCTATCGGACCACAATGCAATAAAGCTCAAAATCAACACAGGACAAAGCCCTACTCACTATACGAACTCATGGCTACGGAACAACACACTTGTAAACAATGAGTGGGTCAAAGGAGAAATTAAGAAAGAAATAAAAGAATTCCTGGAATTCAATGAAAAGGACAGTACAATACAACACAACCTCTGGGACACATTAAAAGCAGTGCTAAGAGGTAAGTTTATAGCTTTAAGTGCCTACAATAAAAACTTAGGAAGAACCAAAACAAATGACCTAACATTGCAGCTCAAGAAACTGGAAAGGCAAGAACAAAAGAAACCCAAATGCAGCAGAAGAGAAGAAATAACAAAAATCAGAGCAGAGATTAATGAAATAGAAACAAGACAATACAAAGAATCAATCCATTTAAGAGCAGATTCTTTGGAAAGCTAAACAAGATAGACAGACCCTTAGCCAAGACAGACAGTCAACCAAAAGAGAGAAAGAGCAAATCCAAATCAACAAAATCAGAGATGACAGGGGAAACATCACAACAGACACCCAAAAGATCCAGACCATTATAAGGGAATATTTTAAAAACATATATGCTACTAAATCTGAAAATTTAATAAAGAAATGGATGGATATCTGAAATCATGGGAACCACCAAAGTTAAACCAAGAAGAGCTCAACAGTTTAAACAGACCCATAACATATAAGGAAATTGAAACAGTAATACAAAGCTTCCCAACTTAAAAGAGCCCAGGACCAGATGGATTTACAGCAGAATTCTATCAAACATTTAAAGAAGACCTCCAACCAATGCCACTTAAATTATTCAAAATGATAGAGAGAAAACTCCCAAATTCCTTCTATGAAGCCAGCATTACTCTAATGCCCAAACCAGGTAAAGACACAACCAAAAAAAGAAAACTATAGACCCCTAATGAACATAGATGCAAAAATTCTCAACAAAATACTTGCAAAAGGCATACAGACACACATCAAAAAGATCATTCACCATGATCAAGTCGGTTTTATCCCAGAGATGCAGGGATGTTTCAATATACACAGGTCAATAAACGTCATTAATCATATAAATGGACTCAAAGACAAAAACTACATTGTCATCTCAATAGATGCAGAAAAGGCTTTTGATAAAATTGAGCATGTGTTTATGTTCAAAGTCCTAAAGGGAATTGGACTGGAGGGAGCATACCATGACTTAATTAAAGCTATATACAACAAACCCACAGCCAACATCATTCTAAATGGAGAAAAACTGGAAGTATTCCCATTAAAATCAGGAACCAGACAAGGCTGTCCACTATCTCCACTTCTCTTTAACATAGTGCTTGAAACTCTTGCTAGAGCAATAAGACAGGAGAAGGAAATTAAAATAATACTAATTGGAAAAGAAGAGTCAAACTATCACTTTTTGCAGATGATATGATACTATACCTAAGAGATCCCAAAAGTTCTACCAGAAAATTCCTAGAACTGATCAACACTTTCAGTATAGTGGCAGGTTATAAAATCAATCTATAAGAAATCAGTAACCTTTCTGTATACCAATAACAAGCAATTGGAGAAAGAATACAGGGAAATGCTCCCATTCACAATTGCTGCAAAAAAATATATCTTGGAATAAATCTGACCAAAGACACCAAAAATCTCTACAGTGAAAATTTTAAATCATTAAAGAAAAGAGACTGAGGAAAACACCAGGAGATGGAAGGCCCTCCCATGCTCATGGATTGGAAGAATATTGTGAAACTGACCATCCTACCAAAAGTAATATATAGATTCAATGCAATTCCAAACAAAATCCCCATGACATACTTCACAGAATTAGAAAAAAAATCTTTAAATTCATATGGTAGTGCAAAAGACCCCAGATAGCCAAAGCAACCCTGAGCACAAAGAACAATGCTGCAGGGATTACTATACCAGATCTCAAAGTATACTACAGAGCTTTAGTCTTAAAAACAGCATGGTACCAGTGCGAAAACAGACACATAGATCAATGGAACATCATTGAAGATCCAAACCTGAGTACATGCAATTTCGGTCACCTGATATTTGACAAAGGTGCCAAGAACACACAATGGAGGAAAGACAGCATCTTCAACAAATGGTTCTGGCAAAACTGGATCTCTACCTATAGAAGAATGAAACTAAATCCTTACCTTTCACCTTGCACAAAAGTCAACTCCAAATGGATCAAAGACCTCAATGTGAAACTGGGAACCCTAAAACTATTAGAAGAAAATATTGGCAGTAACTTTCAGTATATAGGTGTAGGAAAGGATTTTCTAAATCAGATAGCAGTTGCTCAGGAATTAAGGTCAGCAATCAACAAGTAGGACCCCATTAACTAAAAAGTTTCTGTACAGCAAAAGAAACAATCAAAAAAGTGAATAGAAAACCCACAGAATGGGAAAAAAATCTTCACCGGTGACACATCTGACAAGAGATTTAACATCCAGAATATATAAAGAACTCAAAAAACAGAGAGAAACCAAATGACCCAATTAAAAGATGGGCTAAAGATCTAAACAGACAGTTCTCAAAGGAAGAAATAAAGATGGCTAAGAAACATCTCAAAAAGTCTTCAACATCTTTAGTAATTAGGGAATTGCAAATTAAAACCACCCTAAGTTATCACCTTACCCCAATCAGACTGGCTAGGATCAAGAGAACAAATGATACCAAATGCTGGCAAGGATGTGGAGAAAGCAGAACACTCATTCACTGCTGGTGGGATTGCAAACTCGTACAACCTCTATGGAAAACAGTGTAGAGAACTCTTAAAAAACTAAAAATGAACCTACCATATGACCTGGTTATACCACTCCTTGGCATATACCCAAGGACTCATCCTATTGTAGAGACACTTGTACATCCATGTTTGTTGTTGCTCTTTTCACAATAGCTAAGAGATGGAAGCAACCTAAGTGCCCTTCAACTGATGAGTGGTTAACAAAAATGTGGTATATTTACACAATGGAGTTCTACTCAGCAGTAAAGAAAGATGAAATAATGAAATTTGCAGGTAAATGGATAGATTTAGAAACTGTTGTACTAAGTGAAGTAACACAGACTCAGAAAAACAAACAACATATATTCTCCCTCATATGTGGATCCTAGCACCAAATCCTTTTAAATTCCAGGTCCTTTTAATAAGATGATGCTATACAGTAGTCCCTTCTACATGAAATAACTGCCATCATTTTAGGATTTCAGCTGAGCCTGATCCCTAAACATTGTTACAATTGGGCTTGTTGAGGAGTGTTCTCATTCATTAAAGGAGAGACAAGCAAGGTCATTGGACCCTCATTGGAGTATCCAGCCACTCTTCCCAACCAACTGTATGCAATTTGACTCTAATCACACATGGCCTTCTGGATTTGGGGAGGGCTAAAATATACAATCTGGGGAAGGCTAGGAAAAGAAGCATGACTCATGCTTGGTAAAGGCTTTCCAATGTACATACCCTCAGGTCATAAATACACCTCAGCAACCCTTCAGTTACCTCAGTAAGTAAGCTCAATAAATTCATTGGTTCCCCAATAAAACTTTAATCAAACATTGGCTTGACACTAGAACCTTAAAAGGGAATAAAGATTGCTTAGCATCCCCAGGAAAGAAGTCTCACAACTGATGGAAAATTTATTTGCTAATGCTATTATGTCTCATAATTTTTTTTTAAAAAAAGAAAAGAAAATGAGAACGTAAAAGATGTTAAAAGTATATGGGAATGGAGATATTTTCCAAAATAGAAAAAATGAGAAAGCCTAAGCAAGTGATGAAGGTCTGTGTAGGTTTGTTATGATATATAAAGGATGAGACAAAAATAATATACACATAACCTTAAAATTTCTATGGTCATAGTTTAGTCAACTAGTTTAAGGAACAAAATATATATCTAGTCAAGGCTTATCTGAGGATATTTGGTTTTTAACCCAAGTCTTATCTACGTAGCACATGATAATTAAAAGTACCAGACATGTGGAACTAACCTTATCGGATGTTTAACAGCCATACTTTGAGGCCTATACTAATGTGTTCAGAGGGACTTTAAAGGACAGTTTTTGCCCCTTGCCCTCTAATGTTGACTAAGTTCCAGGGGACTATGGAACATCTCTCAAATGTCCTGTAACTATGGTAAGTCACCTGTCCTTTTGTTCAGGGAGGACATGGAGACCCCCACAAGATGGACTTGAACTAGTGTCTAGTCTAAAAAGAGGAGGGTCAACTCAGAGGAAACATATCATTCATGCTTCCAAGTGAAGTCAGACATGGTCGAGCTGGATCTTTGACTTATCTTCATATAGATGGAACTGGTAAAAGAAAGGAGTCAGGAGCTCCTCCCAAGCCCATGTGACCCCTGAGGAACAGATCCTCAAATGACCTTAAGTGTAAAAATAAATTGATTTATTTGGGCCAACTGTATGGTCTTAAACACCCAAAAGGAAAGTATAACCAAAGGGTAAAGTCATCAGTATACTTCTTTAAGAGTTCAAGGGATTACACTTCCCAGACATTAGGCTTAAGTCTATATAAAAAGTTATTTAGACAATTATTTATCATTGATGATTTTGTTTCTAACCAGGAAGTGCTGCTCAGATGTAAGACTTCAAATCTTGGTCTCTAATACTGTAGTGCCCACCCGTAGCTAAGGGAGACAACCAGCTATTGTTCTAAAATGATGGATAAATTTTTCTCCCCCTATTTAGAAGCCTTTGAGAGGGAACTGACAATTATTCTAACCACTCCAACAGCTATCAAAATACCTGAAGGAAAATCCTGAATCCATCACTCTAGAGTCCAACCTTGGAAGACAAAAGAAAAATGAGGAGGAACCCAATAGAAGGATGCTTTTGGAAGCCCTTGTCAAGAAATTCCAATGGACTCTCATATGAACATTTGAAAATTGCCCTGTTCTGACTTTTTTCTAGTTCCCTGTCTAGAACTTGTAATGCTAATTACTCTTGCCTTTTCTTCTCCTTCACATCTCCTATTCATGATTCAAGGACTTTCTTCTCCCCTTAGAGACAAGAGTTATGCAATTTGGGAGTCTTTTAGATAGACCCATTAAAGGGGTACTCCAATTGCCTCACCCTGTGTTCCTGTTCAGCATGGAAGAAGCCAGATCGCTTTGTGTCCCTATTCCCCATTGGCAATTTGGGTAACCTCTTCAGAGGATGATGTGATAAGAATAGGAAGTAGGAATTGGCTAGGCAGTTAGGGTAGAAAGACCCCAAGAAAAGTAGCCAGTTTCTTGGCTAAAAGTCAAAATTTCCTTGGGCTTCTTAGCAACATACTCTGTTCCAAAGGTCAAAAATGTCAAAGTATTTGGGAGCTTGTATCTAATCCTGAAAAGATTTTAGGGTTACCTCTTCAAAGGGGGGAAACCATTAGAGTAGCCAAAAGCCTCATAAAAATAATATAAATAAATAAATAAATCAAAGAAGAAGAAAGAGTACATGAAGTTATCAGAAAAAATAGTGATGGGGAGATATGGGAGGAGTTGGAGGGGAGGGAGTTGTCACGGATTTGATCAAAACACCTTCTATGAATGTATGAAATTCTCAATAAATTATTTATTTAAAAATTGCTCACAATTAAAAAACAAAGAAAATAGGAAATTTAGCCTTTTGCATCTTTCTAAGAACTTCCTCCAACTTGGGGCTCAGGAATGAGCTTTAAAGCCAATCATTTGTTCCCTTGAAGGGTTTTGGAAAGAGAACACCTCGAGTCTCTGGGGGATGTTAAATAACCTGGGGACAAATGACAGCCCTGGGAGGCAACAGAGATATCTATTATTTCCATTCTGCAGATGAGGAAATTGAGGGCCAGAGAGAAATGATTTATCCAGGACAATACAGTCATTCAGGGGAGATCCACGAGGACGTCAACTTTCCTGACTCCTGGCCACACTTTTTCACTGCTCAAGGACAGCCCACAGCTGTTGCATCTTCCTTTCCAAATACCTCAACCTGGCCATTTCCCTCATGTAGTGAAGCATTAACCTACCTTTCTAGCTTAGAATTCACCTGAAAGCAAAGCTACATCAGAGCTTTGGTGTGGACTGCCTTTGGGGAGAAGATCCCACGAAGCAGGATGCAGGAAGAGTGTAAAGTGGAGGAGGAAAAGACAATAGGATGTATCATGGAGCTGGTTATGCAGCTCAGGCTCCATCTCTCTGGGCATCTTCTGAAGAACGTTGTAGAATGTTCCTTACATTTCCCCTCCAGAAATGTCATTCTGGGCATTTGTTCTCTAATGTCTGCCCATCCATGGTTGAGGATCATCCACAAGAACTTTGATACCTCCCCAGCTGCACATCCAGGCTGAATAAGATCCTTTGGTTGCAGAAGATGCCCTGAGGCAGAAAAGTGAAGCCATAAAGCAGGTGCTTGAAGGGGAACCAAGGAGACAATGTATGTCAGAACTGTTGAGTGTGGCTATGTCTGAAATCAAAAGTGTGCTGAGGGCATGGTACCTGAGTATCAAAGAGCAAATCCGTACTAATTACCTGTCTGTTACTGTGACAAAATGCCTGACAATAACAACTTGAGGAAGGAAGGATTTGTTTTGGTTCACAGTTTAAGAAAGGACGTAGTCCATCATGGTGGGGAAGGCATGGTGGCAAGAGTGTGAGGCAGCTGGTCTCACTATGTCCATGGTCAAGAAGCAGAGAGATGAGTGCTGGCCTTCAGCTCACTTTCTTCTTTGT
The DNA here is from genome assembly GCF_000622305.1 of Nannospalax galili. NCBI lineage: Eukaryota > Metazoa > Chordata > Mammalia > Rodentia > Spalacidae > Nannospalax > Nannospalax galili. The sequence continues at coordinate 156,714 of NW_008340915.1, read as the reverse complement.
ATTCAGTCCCTGGACCCCAGCCTATGGGATGGTGATGCCCACATTCAGAATGGACTTTCTCATATCAGTCAAGCCTCTCTGGAAACATTTTCACAGATTACCCAGTGCTGTGTCTCTCTGAGATAATTCTAAATTGCCTGTAAGGTTGACAATTAAGATTAACTATCAGAAGATTCATCTTACCACCCTTGAAAGAGTTGAGGTCAAGAAAACACCAATGGCATGAGAAGTAGGAATGGCAGTGAATGAGAAAATGCATGACAGTTTCAGGGAAGGGGGAATATTTGGCTTCCAGCTGGGGTTCTCTTCTAAGAAAGAGCCCCAGATCTGGAGGGAGGTGATTGAGGCTTATGTCCCAGCACTGAAGGACATAGCTGCTTCACCCAAGATCTTGATCTTTCTATAAGTAGGACAGTTATTACATTTTCGTCATATACTTCCTGCAAAACTCACTTGAGCTCATGTCCACAACAGGCTTTGTAGGCTGTGATGTGCCAAGCACAGGTAAGTTTCCTTTGCTTTATAAAAGATGGTATAAGTCCTGCTTGGGTCGTAAATCTCATATCATTACCTTCTATAGAACTAACACAAAACCTCCATTTCTAATAAGTAATGCGATTTTAATTGCACCGTGTAATGCTCTTTATGTATGGTTCAGCTTATTTTCATTACTTACCTTCACCTAGCCTTTGTTAAATTACCTTAAGCAGGCTTGTTCCACCTTCTTAAACACTGCTTCTGGGAGTACAGAGTGGCAGAATTCACAAGTTGTCAGTAATTATCAAAATGATAAACACATTTGCCCTTTGGACTAGCAAGACCACTTCTGAGAATTTATTCTTCTGATCGTCTGAACACACACGAAATACCACGTACAAAATTATTTACTGCAGCATTGTTTGCAATAATGGAAGACTGAAAAGAGCATAAATGTTTACAATAAGGTATCGGCTGAATAAACCATGATGCGTCCAACCAGTGGAATCCCACACAGCTATAATAATGGCAAAAATGCAGACTGTGCATGTCCTAAAATAGAAGGGGTTCCTAGATATACTATTAGGTAATGAAAGCAAGGTTTATGAAACTACACAAAACATCTTAATTTTGTATTTGGAAAAGATGACAATAGATTCATAAGAAAATGATAAGAATAATTATCAGTGAGCACTCAAAGCCGAGGATAGGATGATCAAGGGAAGGATGAGAATGAGCTCATTTGATGTATGGCTTTTCGTTCACTTTTATATTTGACCCAGTGTATTACCTACGCCCAAATACTGATACGATGGAAAAAACAAGAGGAGTCCTGTTCCTGGATTTCTCTTGTCAAATGAAAACTAGAAAACAGCTAGGAAGTAGACGCTAACTTGGTTTACCAGATGACTGGTGACAGAAATGAAATTCCAGCAGCAAGGGGCTTGGGGGAACCCATGTGGCCACCACATGACCACAGAGCCCTGCTGTTATTAAGAATGTAGAAACAACCCCAAAGTGCTTCAGCCATGTATGTTAATCTCAGAAGACTGAGAGTGAAATGACGGTTTATTAAAATTTTATCATATTTTGTGATTAATTACCAGGAGATATTTTACATGGATATAAAACCTCCTTGCCCACAGAGGCTATGTCCAGGGATGCCAAAGGGATTCCCAATACTGTGACTAGCACCTAACTATATATACTCTGGTTCTGTCTCCTGTACACATATACCTAGGATGGTTTAGTTTATCAGTTAGGCACAGTAAGAAATTTGCAATACTCACAGAGTTAGAGGGTATCTTTTCCTGACATCTGCTTTCCAAACAAAGGAAAGAAATATCAAGAAAACTGGGGGGAAATGCACTGCATCACATATCCATATAGAATACAAGTCAAAGCACTTCACAGTCAGTCAATAGGAGGATGTGGATCAGTACCAGCCTGTCTAGGATTCCCCCAGAAAACTATCCATATCCAACCTTTTCAAGGACAGAACATCTGATTTCCTTGCTATGTTATCCCCAATTCCCTGCTCCAGCTAGATCCAGCTCCATCTTATCTTAAACGTTCCCTCATTCTACTTCCCTTGCAAGGTACTGAGCTCAAGGAATTGAGAGTCACACGAAGACAACAATAAAGCTAGATAATTGCCCAAATTAAAATACTTACCAGTAAGCTTTTTGGAACTTCACTAGGACAAGAGCCACTATCAGCTGCTTCTAAGACCCAGTTCATATTTATTTTATTAAAGAGCATATGCGTCTCTTAAAATGCTAACTGGAAGGACTACGTAATACTCTTCAGGATTTTACCTCTAAAAGAACATTTGGAGGGGCTTACTTGTTAGTGTGGAGGGCAGAGATCTCAGCCTGTCCTTGTACTGGGACACAGAGGAGGGTTATATGCCTGGCTCTCATTGCAGCTAGTCAGACCATGTCATCAATGCTGGCCAATGGGTTGTGAGTGTGTTGGGGGTCATGCTGGGAATGAGTGCTACCTTCTGGGGTGAGGAGCTCCGGCCCTCTATTCTACCAAGGTGATTTTGGAAGCCTGTATTAAAGAAGACACAGAACAGTGGTCCAGTGGGATCTCTGAACTTCACATGTAGGACAGCTTCCTGAAGAGTTCAAAGTGGACTTGGATGAGTGAGAAGAAAATGCTCAGTGTTAAGCCCTTGTGATAGTCCCACCTTTACTGCAGCAACATTTAACTTATCCTAATTGGTTCTTTTAGTTTGCTTGCTTGCCTTTACTCTTTGCTTGTGAGTCTAACCTGTTGTTGCTGCTGCCATCTTTTGCTATCATCAGAACCCAGCTTTCTTCCACCTTCCAGCTTGGACTAAAGGTCAATAGAGCTCCAGGAATCCTCCAGGCCTTCAGTACCAGATTGGACTGCTGAGACATTTAGCATCTGCTAGATGAGACATCTGCTCATCTCATGGACTGTGCAGCTACTTGGTTTTCAGCCTCTCCAGTGTTCAGACAGCCGTTTTTGGACTACCCAGTCCATATCATGTAGGTCAGCACAATAAATTCCCTTCGGAATATATGTGTATATATTCATTCTGTCAGTTCTTTTCCTCTAGAGGACTCTAATATGCTATCCTTAAACATTGTTCTTAAATGTTCCTTCTTCATAAAGGCTTTCTAACTCAAGACAACCTTGGTCTTTCTCCTCATTGAATTCCTCCTTTATGGTATAGCCAACCTAGCAACTATGATCCTTACCATGTGTTAAGCTGCTCTCCCCCAAATAAATGAGAGAGGAGGAGAGGAGAGAGAGAGAGAGAGAGAGAGAGAGAGAGAGAGAGAGAGAGAGAATATAATCATCAAATAAATTTCAACCAAGAACAAATGAAAAAGAGAGAGAGAGAGAGAGAGAGAGAGAGAGAGAGAGAGAGAGAAATAGTAAGTGTGGCTTATACTTCATTTGTCTCAGAGCATCCTTTCACAATATTTGACATGCTTTATTGATAATAGTCAGTCAGCAAACAATGACTGGGTCTCACACTCTATGCTTACACTGGGAAACTAGAACTTCATCACAGATGGAGTCAAGCATCTTGAGCCTAATGCTGTGCTCACTTTTACACCCATATGTGGCTGAGAAAAGTCCCCCAGGACCAAGTTCCACTAAGAAACAGGAACCAGAGTTGAATTTTAGATCTGTGTGTTTATAGCTCATTTCTAATAATTCAAATCTGTGTACCTGTTTCAAAAACCATGCTCTTAGGGCTGCGTTTCAGGATGCATGCAGTGGGTCGATAAATATTCGTTTGACTTCTTGGACAACAGTATTCCCAATTGTGCATATGGTCTTTTTTTTAAAAAAATATATTTATTTTTATTTTGTATGTATGAGTGTTTTGCCTGCATGGATGTTAAGTGCACCACATGCATGCAATGTCCATGGAGGCCAGAAGAGGGCACCAGAGCCCCTGAAACTGATGGTTGCTAGTCTCTATATGGATGCTGAGAACTGAAACCAATTCCTTTGCAAGAGCGACCAGTACTCTTAACCTTGGAGTTTTGTCTCCAGTCCCTTACATATGTTCTTCTGGAGATATTTTCATACACATTGTCTGTGGGTATGTGCGTGTTTTCACTAGATCTTCAAAATTTCCTGTTTTTTTTTAAATAAAGAAATGAGGTATTCACATTCGTATGCCTCTTTCTCTTTATGGTAGGTAATAAGCATTTGCTGACCAATCAGTCTCAACTACACCTGGAGACAAGCACTATTAAACAAAGAGAAGGAATGTGGCCTCTAGGAGAATCAGAGTATGACTTTGTGCTTTGTGTACCAGGCCCTATAATACTCTCTGGACACTGTCTACTTATGTGTGTAAGTGTGTGACAGGAATTAACACATAATTCTGTGTCCTAGCTTTATTGCTGAGGTCCATAATGAGTCAGTATAATTAAGCACCATTTGCCTGGTTAGTTAGTTCAGGTATCTGAATCTGTCACAATAAAGTATGTGATGTTAAACATGTTTGGATTAGAACCTTCTGGAGCCAATGCCAATGCAGACAGCTATATTAATCACATGGGAGGTTATCTTATTTGAGATTTTCTATGCACCTCTGAGTTACAGTGTTTCATCCATCAAGGGCTTGCTGAAGACATCTGTAAACGTTGATTTATTGCACTGTTCCTGGTGCAGAATTAAATAGCATTATACTCAAATATATTGCCTTAATTGAAAGGTAGAGATTTAATCCTGTTAATTATCTAGACTGCTTGAAAGTTTCTATTAACCCCTTGCTGAATTGGCAGGATTCAGAAGGGGTATCTCACTATCTATTTGGGGCCCAGGTAAATCTATCATTGTCTTTCTTTTTTGGAAAATGTGATCTCACTGTTCCCCTGTCATGAGTAAGCATCAGTACCCATGGTTTCTCTCTGGCTCTGCCAGTTTACCTCTTAGTCAATGACATCAGAAGCTTTGGAGTAAGAGCTTGTCTTGGTTAGGGGTTTAGATGTAATTATTTACTGAAATAACATATGAGAGAGTTGTTCTTCGATTTACTTATTTATCTCAGTTTTTAATTGAGCACTTACTATATTCTGGAACTTTCCTGGGCTAGAAAAGACCATGAAAAGACAGTTGAGACTCTCAAGAACCTTACATCATTGATAACCATGATGAACTTTGCAAATATATAGTATACTTATGAACAACAGTCTGTTATAATCATGTATGTTAATAAGTTCCCCAAACCAGAAAATGCAGGGCAGTTAAGCTTTCTCCTTCTAGGGCCAGTGCTTTAGGCAAAAGACACTAGTGTGGACATTTTAAACACTGTGGGAGAGAGAAACAATGGAGGGAGAGGATTCTTCTGAAACTTTCAACTCACCTCTCATAAAGTAGTAATGTTCTCTGCCCCGTATATATGGTGGAACCCCATCAGTGGTGTCATCATGTTGCAAGGCTCCCTAGGTCAGTAGATGTCCCCTAGCATCTGTTGTACATGTTAAAGACACAGACACAGGGCAACTTGTCTGCCTTCTTGAACTTCCTGTGTGGTGGAGACACAGCAGTAAGACATCAAAGATAGAGGATCCCAGAGAGGTCCACAGGAGCCCAGAGTGGACACAATCAACTGTAAAGATTCAACAAAGGTTTCCTGAGGAGGAATTACCTAATTTAGTTTTCCACAAGTGATTCTAGTTACTCAGTTAGTGGCATTTGAGATAAAGTGACTAACCTGCAAAACCACAGAAGAATCAAAGAATAAAGTGCCCACAGGAAGCCAGCATAGCTGTCTGTGTTGTTACATGAAAGGCAAGAAGTCACTGGGATTGATAAAGGGCTGTGCTGCAGAGGTCCTTACAATGCCTACAGGCAAGACTGGGCACTGTAAACACAGCACTCAGGAACCAATAGAAAATTCCAGGCTGGTGAGATGGCTTAAGCCAGTAACGGTGCTTGCTGCCAAGCTTGACCAAGTTCAGTCCCCAAGACCCACATGGTAGAAGGCGAGAAATGACCCTTGCATTATGGCCCATGCCCCATATAAATGAATGAAGGAATGAAGGAATGAATGAATAGATAAATCAATAAACGTAATAAAGAAAATTCCAAATAGAAAGACAAATCAGCTGAGTTTTCTAAAATAAGTTCATCCAATGATGAATCTCTTGGCTCAGTGGAAGACTTATTGATGTATTTCTCAACTAGAATAACTTTTAAATGGGAAGAAAAACCTCTTCTCACACTCTGAGAACACTTTTCAGGCCATGAAAATCATGACATTTATAAAACCTTTTTATTTTATGTGATTTCACACTTTCAAAAAAGTTGCAAGAAATACAAAGAGCTCCCATATAACCATCACCCAGCTTCATCATTTTTAAAAAATTTGATTTAATTAATTAATATATATGTATGAGTATATTGCCTGCATGTATGTAAGTGCACCCATGTCAAGCAGTGCCTGTGGAGGTCAGATGACAGCATCAGATTCCCTGGAACTGGAGTTACAGATGATTTTTAGTCACCACGTGGAGGTTGGGAACCAAACACAGGTGTTCTGCAAGAGCAGCCAGTACTCTTAACCACTGAGCAATCTTTCCAGTCCCAGGTTTACCAATTTTTAATGGTTATTAACATTTTGTGCCATTTGATCAACTATCTACCTGTTTATCTACACACACATACACACACACACACACACACACACACACACACACTTGTTCATTGAACTGTTTTAGAGTAATGTGCAGACATTATGCCTTCATATGCATATATATTCCAGTATTTATTTCCTAAGAATAAGAAACTCTTTCTTATATATCAACAATAAATGTCAGAATCAGGAAATGTAACATTGATACAATGCGATTATCTGATCCAACTTCAATAATTAGGCCAATAATTAATTATGGTACTTCTAAGAATCATGACTTCAAAGAACTAAATTTAATTCTGTGCAAGTATCTTTCAACTGCAAATTATCACTGTAACTGAGAATAACCTATATCGTGGTAATCTTTTTAAGATTATTACAAAAAAAGCCAAATGGAGACTGGGAAGAGCTTCATCACTGTGCGGAAGGAGACTGTCATCACTCAGCCATGCTAATCAAAGGTTTGGGAAGCCAGGCGGTGGAAACAAGTCTCCTAAGTCTGTAAAGGTTGAACGAAAAATGCTTTCTAGAAGGATTGAAGGATAGGAACCAAACACCCTCACCTGCAATCCAAATCCAGAGCTCAGAAGGGAATCTGCTCAGAACCCAATTGGCCAGTGTTCTAGTTTGCTTTTTCTGTTACTGTGATAAACACCATGACCAAAAACAACTTAGAGGGGAAAGGTTTATTTCAGCTTGCAGGTTGCAGTCCATCATCCCATCATCAAGAGAAGTCAGGTCAGGAACTCAGGCCAGGAACCTGGAAGCAGGAACAGAAGCAGAGGCCATGGAGGGAGGCTGCTTCCTGGTTTGTTTCCCCTAGCTGGGTCAGACAGTCCAGGCCCACCTGCCCAGGGGTGCCCACCCATAGTGGTCTGGGTCCTCCCATGTCAATTATCAGTCAAGAAATTGCCCCACAGACATGAGCACAAGCCAGTCTGATGAAGGCGATTTCTCAAGTAAGGTTCCTTATTTCCAGGTGACTCTAGTTTGTGACAAGTTGAAAAAAAAAAACTTCCCAGTATAGCTGGAATATAAGGCCAAGTGTATTCTATGTCCTGTATTCTGTCAGGTCCTGTGGTCCAAATGAACAAAAGGGGCATAATTCATGGAGAAAGGAAATCATTTTCATGGCTTGGTGGGCTTGCAGATCTCTGAAAGCAGGGGACACATTTGGAGGGCGATTTAACATTGTTACTACTTTGCAGAAAGTCAAGGCCTCCATGATGAGGCAGAATAAAGCAAAGCAGAGGCTGCAAGGGGGTGCACAAAAGTGAATAGCAAGGGAATTTGTGGAGATGACTTTGGTGGCAGTAAAGGCAGAATTGGAGCTGAGGAAAGCAGGCTCGGCCATGGGGCAGACTTTGCCACGTAACAGGCTTCTTTGTTCAGACACAATAGAAATTGAGAGCTGCACAATCACTGAGGCTTCGACCTCTCAGGCTTTGATGAAGGAGACAATACAAACGACAGCAGAGAGAACGTTAATGAGCAGATTACTTCAAAGCTGGTCACTGAAAACAGTTCTTATCATGCGTCTCTGGAGCATCACAGAGCTGGTCTGCATTACCAGGCCCAGGGAGAGCCTCAACAAAGTCAAATGAGGGGAAATTGTTGTAAGAACTGTTGTAAAAACTGTTGGCTTTTCAGTCTGTCAAATGTGTATATTTAATAACAGCCGTAGGTGATGCAGGAAATACATGAATGCCTGTGAAGTTTACACAGTGGTTGGCACACAATAAGCTCTCAGTGCTGCTAGGATTAGTATGCCAGTTATTTCTCCTGCCCCATTTTCTATCCCCTTGAATAACAAAAGCTAAAAGAAACAAATCGATACACCCAGTTATTTAATAAGAACAAAACATCTTTTTAAAAATGTTATTTTATTTTTATGTGTATGAGTATATTGCCTGCATGTAAGTGCACCCACGTCATGCATTGCCTGAAGAGGTCAGAAGAGGGCATTGGATCCCCTAGAACTAGAATTACAGGTGGTTGTTAACCATGAGTGCTGGGAATCAACCCTGCTCCTCTTCAAGAGCACAGTGCTCTTCACCACTGACCCACCTCTTCAGCCCCAGAACAAAACATTTTGAACATTGAATCAAACTGAATGCTATGATAACATTTATGAAATAAGAGGAAAGCAATAAAGCAAACCACTACATTCAATGTGTAATACAGGCAGCCAAAACTGTACTAATAGGTAAATTCATAGACTTGACTGTTTTCAATTTTTTTTGTGGGGGTGAAGAATCACAGCAATTAAATAAGTTAGGAAAATGGAAGAAATGAAATAGAGATGACAGAGAATTTTTTTTTTAAAAGAAAGCAGAAAATTAGCACAATTTGGGAGGGAAAAAACATGAAACGGGCTGGAGAGATGGCACAGTGGTTAAGAGCACTGGTTGCTCTTGCAGAGGATCTGGGTTTGGTCCCTGGCACCCACATGGTGGTTAACAACCTTCTGTAACTCCAATTCCATGGGATATGATGGCCTCTTCTGGCCTCTGTGAGCATTGTATGCACATGATGCATTTATATAATGCAAGCAAAACATTCATTCATATAAAGTTTTAATAAATAAATCCAAAAAATTTAAAGCATAAAATATCTTCACTACTTATAAAGATAAGTTTTAAAAAGATACAGACATGTGCCTCATTTCTAGATCATAAGACTGAATACTGTAAAAATGTTAATTCTTCTCAAGTTAGTTTGTTCAGTTTTCAAAACTCAATCAGAATTCTGATGGGACTATGGTTTGGGGGGAACTCAGCAATATAATTACCAGGTTCATTTGGAGAGCAGGTGAGAATAGCTAAGAACATTTTGAAAACATTCTAATAATATTAAAATCATCGGAGCAGTCTAGATTCAGAAGAAAAGTTATTTTGAGAGCAGACTGACATCAACATAAAAAGTACCTTAGGCAACCTGATACCTTGTGAAAATACTAATTGCCTTCAGCCTAGGAGTCACACCCACTCACCCTCACTTGAGAGATTTTTACCTTTTTAATGCTCAGTCTTGTAAATCAAATAACAGAGATACAAGTTGAGGATAAATGTCTCTTGTGACCCTCTGTATAGGCCAGAAGAGAGATGAAATGCTAAAACAAAAATATTCTTGAATTTTATTCAAGTAAGATCTTATGAATTTCCTGAGCTTTGTTATTTACTTCAAAAATATCCATTTGACCATAAATAGAATTTGGTACGCATCCATTACCCACCACAAACCCTTCCCCGCATTTTCAGTCCATTGGTTTCTTTTATTTATTTATTTATTTATTTATTTATTTATTATTATTTTCAGGTTTGGAAGTCATGTTCAGCTTTTGGTTTTGTTACTGAAGGACAAAGGCCACTGCTATTTATAAACAATTTATAAAGTAGATGCAAGAATGATTATAAATATGGGTTCAGGCTATAAATTGGATCTAAAAATAAAACAGCTTGCTTTCCTGTGATGTCTGAAGTTTGGATAATGGGAAATGTGGCTCATGGGGACTGTTGGGTGGGAATAATTATTCGCAGCATGCCTGAGGTAGAAGAGAATATACAAAGCTCCCATAGAGTATGTAGAAGAGTAGGTAAAGAGGAGGAGAAAGAGGACAAGAAGGAGGGGGAGAGAAGGGGAGAGCAACCAAACACAGGTACCAGGAATGGCCCCAGGTACTCAGCATGTTAACCAAGCCTTGGATTAAGAGAACATGCTTTGGAATAAAAAAGACTAAGTAAAAAGCCCCACTTCATCCTTTAACAGCTGTCTATATTGGACAAGTTTCTTGAATATTATGGTTCCAAATGTCCTCCTCTCTATTTTATTTTATGCATATGAGTGTATTGCCTGTATGTATGTAAGTGCACCCATGTTGTACAATCCCTGTGGAGGTCAGAAGAGAGGGTCAGATTCCTCTGGAACGGGAGTTCCAGATGGTTGTTAGCCAGCATGCTGGGAATCTAACCCGGGTCCTCTGCAAGAGCAGCCAGTGCTCTCAACCGCTGAGTCATCTCTCCAGCCCCCTCTTCCTCTCAATATTAGGCATAATGCAGGTCTTGTCAGTAGTCAATATTACTTGGTATAAGAGAGGTTAGTCTATGATTCTCATGAGATGGGAATTAGCTAACTTTGTGTAGGTCAAAGGTAAACTGTGGGGTAGAGCTATTTTTACTCTGTGTGTGCCTATGAGAGACAATATAGGAATTTAAAGATTCATAGCATACAGCATGAAGGAAGGTTGCAGCTAGTGATGACAGGTAACAGAGAAGAACTCACAGAAGAGGAAACCCATAGAAGTTTGGTAGGGAAATGAGAAAGCAGGTAGAGCAGATAGATGATCCAGAGAAGTGCCTGCATTTTAGCTTTGGGAGAAAGGAAAGATGCTATAGTTAAAACACCTGGCCTTTGAGAAGCTGATTGGATTCCCAGGCCTGCATACCAAGGAAGAGGCAGCAGTTATTGGATTAGGGGGGAAGGTATGACATCAGGGCGTCTTCCGCCTCTGGTTGGAAGTAAGACAGGGTGGGGGAATTCATAAGCAACCTTGAATCCTGGAGAGGGGCTGGCACACAGGAGTATCTATGGAAGCTGCTGGAACCCATGAACTCAAGTAGGAGAATTATCACCACTCACACAAACTTTCCTTTGCTTTTTATGTTTATTCCCACACAGATCATTACAGGAAACAAATTAGTATTGACATCCAGTAAAGCTTAGGACAGCACGAGCTCTTAACTCTTTTTCAGTGGACGTCTTATCTTTCTCAATTTGTGGCTCATCTATTTACAACTTAAAGAGATTAGAAGGATATTGATGACAATACAATGAGTATGGCCAATAGTTGCACATCATAAAGATGATTAAATGGTTCATCAGGCTATAGAGGCTGTCTCACGCTGAGATTTATAGGATCGGGACTTTTAAGCCTTCAGAAGAAGCTTCTCCTATGACTTAGCCATAGGTACTGAGAGCTGAGCTCAGGTGCACCAGTGGAGTTGCCTGAGTGGTCTGAGGATGATGAAAGGAGCAGTTGCTAGGGAATTCAAGGAGTATCTTGAGTCCCAGGCAGATCAGTTCTTGCTCACTTCTGGATTCACAGAGAGGACCCTTTATAAACATAGTCTCCATATAGGCATCCCCCAGACAGTGAGAAAAAGTAAGGGGAAATGAGAGATTAATATAGAAGGAAAGAGAGGGTGAGGTTAGCTGAGTTTTCTCTCCTACATACTTTGAAGTTATTCTTAAGTAACGTTGAGCAAGACAAGCCATCCTCTGTGTGCTGTGGGAGCTGAACTGACGGAGCACATGTGTGGATTGCTTCTCATTTGTTACAGAAAAATGACACAGACTCCCTTAGGTCACCCTGCTATAGCCCCTGCTGAGAAAGTAGGGCTGTTGATGTTTTTTTAGTGCTGAAATTCTTCCAAATGCGTTAAGGTATTCTGGAGGTGAGGGTGTCTCATGTGAACCTACGGATCGGTTCTCTTGGCTAGGCAGCAGGCTCTCCAGTTTTCTCTGTTGAGTGATGCCAGATAAGTTCCAAAGGCATCATATAAGCTTGGCCTCTTCATTTGGGTCACCACTGTGGCTGCCCCCAGCTGATGTATGACTGAAAGATCCAGGCATTTGAGCCAAGACAACTCACATGTGGCCCTTCTGAAGCCTCTTTCTCACCCACACTGCAGAGCTGCTGGGACCATGGTGAGAGCTTGCGTTCTCAGAGGCCTGAAGGGACAATGATGAGAAAAACTGTCAGAGGTTCTCCTTGCTCTTTCATTGCATAACTCAACCATGGGCACCTGGAGTCTGGCCCAGGAGATGTCTCTGTGACAGACACTTTACCCTACTCAGCTGTAGTGCCCCAGGCACAGTGAGAGGGAAAAATGCTATAGTAGCTGGCACAGAAATGCATTTTATGAAGAAATGTGTCTTTTTGAGGAAAACGCCCTGACAAATTCATGGGTGTCCATTCCTTTAAGTGTGGCCTTTGCTACCAAGGCTTCTGACAAACAGCCAAAGTTACTTGATAGAAGAAGAACATAAGCTTTATTTATTTGTACTTTCATTTAATTTCAACATGCTCTCAAGGAAGAGTAAAGAGGAAGAAGAAGCTAACAAGCTTAATGTTATGTGCAGTATCATTCCGCTTCACTGATATTATTAAAACACATAATACTTGGTTTGATTGGATTTTTTACAAGACAGAATTTTGCTATGCAATCTAAGCTGGACTCGAACTTAAGGTCCTCCAGTCTCAGCCTCCTGAGTGCTGAAATTATGGGCCTGCAACACCATACCCAGCTTAATTGAATTTCTTATGGAAACCAGTGATGGTAGCTGACTTTGTGCAGAAGTTGGTTTTGGAAGAATGGTTGCTGTAGACATAAAAAGAAAGAGAGACCCTCCATTGCCATCAGCGCAGCTAGACCAGGTATCTGTGAAGCACAGATAGTCTACCGACGCAGTCTCCCTTGCCTTTGGTTCTGTATACTTTACTAGGCCTTGGACATCCATAAACAACCACAGTCTAAGGGGAAGGAATGTTTAACTTCACTGTCCAGAAAGGCCTCAAACCACTGACAACAGCAAATGTTGGTGAAGCAATGTAGCAACGGGAACTTCCAGTCATTGCTGATGGGAATGTGAAATGGCATACCCACTTTGGAAGACAATTAGTGGTGTCTTTCAAACCTACCCATAGGCTTACCATTTTACCCAGAAAGCATGCTCCGTAGGACATACCTGAAGGAGCTAAAAGCTTATTTTCACACAGAAACTATCACACGACTATTTATATTTGTCAGAAATTGGAAGCCACAAAGAGCTCTGTCCATAGGCTAAATGCAGGAATAAACTGTGGTACGTACATCCGATGGACTATTTTTCATCATTAAGAAGTGAACTAACAAACCATAAATGATACAGAAGAGTCTTAAGTGAAGCTGCTAAGTGACAGAAGCCAGTCTGAAAAAGTTACATCTATGTGACCACAACTGTATGACCTTCTGGGAAAGCCAAAGCCACAGCAACAGCAGAGAGATTGGTGGTTACCACGGGTTTGAGAAAAAGGATGGGGGTGGATGGATGAAGGCAAAAGAATTTCAAGGCAATAAACTACTCTGCATAATATTATAGTAGCAGATACAGGACTTTTGTGTGCATTTCCAAAAACTCAGAACTGAACAACATGAGGAACAAGCTCTGCCTTAGTTTCTTTTCTTGTTGCTGTAACAAAATCCCCTGACAAAAGCAGCTTAACTGAGAAAGGGCTTATTCTGACTCCTAGTTCAGGATACAGGGCATCATGACAGGGAAGTCACAGTGATGGGAGCTGGAAGGGTCTGGTCACATGATATCCACAGTCAAGAAGCAGAGAGCAGGGAAAGTGTGCACACCACCCAGCTCCCTTCTTCCGCTTATACAGTCCAGGATCCTCTGTCCAGGGAATGGCCACAGTGAAGATGTCAAGACAATCCCCCAGGCTCAGAGGCCCATCTCCCAATTGCTTCTATATTCTGTCAAGCTGATGATTAACATCAGCCATTACAGGCCCTAAGGTAGACTATGGGTTTTGGTCAATGATAGCATATTCATACTGGTTCAGCAGCTATAACTCCTGTGCCACACTGGTGCAAGATAGCACTGATAGGGAAACTGTGACGAGAGCTTTGTGGGGCCTTTCTTCACTTTTCTATAAACTAAAACTACTTTAAAATAAATTTTGTTGCTTTAAATAATACATACGTTCTCAGTAATGTGCGCTATAAAGAAACATACGGCCCCATCAAGATACACAAAGTTATAGTGTGGCATGAGGTGTGTGTATATACATATATGCATGTGTGCACAAAACTTTTCATTAGATGTTTTTAAGCAAATATCTATGGCCTCACTAATGAGGTAATACTTGGGAAGAGTTTTAAAAGAAGTGCTAAAATAAGTGCAAAGGTCCTGTGACTGGCGTGTGGTTGAAGAGGCAGCAGGTGGTGTACATTATGGAGTGCACAGCCATGAAGAGCTGAGATATTTAGTGAAGTGGGAGTTCCTGGGGCATTGTAAGCAGAGGAACAATACCATCTGTTTGTTTTTGAAAAATTCCTCTCACTGTTACATGAAGACTGGACTGTAGGCTGGAAGCAGAAATGGAATCAGAAGTCCTAATTTCAGTCCAGTGGACTTGGCTGGAAAAACTGTCATATCTAAGTCCCCAAACAAGACCATGTCCTAACTTGAGATTCTGAGGCAATTAAACAAACAAGCTCTGTGCTCAGCCAGGGGACTGCATGTACTTCCAAGAAGGACACGGTGCTCCTGAGAGGACGTCACGGACTTTTTTAGTGAAGTCATTTCAACTATTTCTTAAAGTCTCCAGGCAAGAGTTTCACCTTGGGTAAACCTCACAACAATTATGTTGGTTGTGGTTGATTGCCTCTTCATTTCTAAAGAAAATGTCGGTTCTGGGGGCTAGCAAGGTGGCGCAGCTGATCAAAAGGTGCTTGCCACCAAGCTTGAAGACCTGAGTTGCATTCCTGGGACCCACATGCTGGAAGGAGAAAACCAACATTTGCAAGTTGTCCTTAGTTCCCCCACATATGCCCCGTAGCATGCACAAGAGTGCATGCGCGCGCGCACGCACACACACACACACACACACACACACACACACACACACACTACACTAAATAAGTAAATAAACAAAAGGTGATAAGAATTTTAAAGAAAATGTCAGTTCTAGACAATATCATCCTTTCATATGATTAAAACCCTGATGTATGCTAAGATCCATCCAGTTTCTTTACACTCATTATCCAATTTAATTCTCATTATCTTATTATTAGGTCTTATTATTGTCTCCATTTGACAAAGGAAAGACTGCAGACCCAGAGAGGTTACATATCCCCAAGTCACCTGGTGGTAAATAGAGTCCAGGTCCCCCACATGCTGGTGTAGAATTATGCCTAGATGTGCTGCCTACAGATTGTGGGAAAGAACTGAGTTTCCTCAAGACAGCTCACTGCAGAGTCTTCTACTCTGTGCCTGGGAAACATGGAAGGCCATGATATCCCCTTCTGAACCTCTTCCTGTCCTTGCGCAGATGCCCTCTTTCTGTGTGGGTTTGAGGGATACTGTGGGGGAAGGGGAGTGAAAGGTTTAGAGAACAGAAAAGTGACCCAGTCTGGGAGGGCTAGGCTTTTTACTGCCCCCCATGTATATTTTTTTATTGAATTTTTGTGCATTTTAAACAATACATATTAATCACATTTAGACCCCCTCCCCTATCTGTACCCCCATAGCCCATCCACAGGATTTCATGCATTTTGTCATATATCTTAAGGCCTGTTGAGTCAAGTTTGTATACCCAGATGTCCCTCAGTGTGAGTTCATCCACTGGAGCCTGGTCAGCCTATCTAGCATCACTCCCTTAAAGACTATCAACTCTCCCTCACCCAGCAGTGAACAGCTGCCAGTAGTTCCTCAGCTAAGATTGGGGCTCATGGAACATAGTGGAACAGGGGTAGAGAGAATAGTAACGCATCTCTCAACTCTCACCAGTGAAACTTCCTCATGTAACAGAGGGCAATGAACACCAAAGGCAATGAACACAGAAGGCCACAACTGGCCAAAATGTAGAGAATAAGAGACTGCAGAGCACATGTCCCTGGATAGGACACCTATATTAAACTTCACCTATCCAGGGATCAGGGACCATTGGGGAAAGGTTGTAAGAGCCAGGGCTGGTGGATGACCACAAGGAAATAGAACCCTCCATGTTTCTGGGAACTTGCTCATATGAACTTACAGCAGTGGTGACAGCATGCATAAGACCCATGCAAACTATATCAGGCTTCTTGCTTTTCACCTCTTCTTTCTGAGTGGCTCTTTTTGGGAGGCTGATGGTTAACAACTAAAAGGAAGGCCATTTCCGTGTCTGAAGCTGTGGGAACCTATGGGGCTTTCTGGTTTTGTTCACTTTTTCTAGGTGGGGGTGAGGCCAGGTGAGAAGTGGGGCCAGGTGGACGTTGACCCAGTATCTGTGGGGTCATGGACACTCAGGTCCCTACAATTGTCCCAGCAAGCCTTGCTCCCAGAGACTCTCAGCCTGGTCACGGGCTACTTCTCCCCACTACTGAGTAGAAAATCCTTCTTCAGGTCACTGAATGGACTTACTCAAGGTGGTTCTTCTATTCATAGTGCCACAAACCAGTGGAGGCTGGCCAGGACAGGAGGTGAAAGGCGTGTGGGCTGATGGGTGGAGACTTCCTCTGGGGTCCGTCATATTTATGTCTATGGACCATTAAGCAGCTGAGCCACAAATTCCTGAAGCAGAAATGCTGGCTGACCCCACATTGCATGCTGCGATGGGAGGAGGTAGGCAGGGAGATGCTGCTCTCTATGTGCTGCTAGAGAATCCTGAACGTCATTTTAATCGGCTTTCCAACAGTTTTTGGACTCTTTGGTCTTTTGAGTTTGTACTTACGGCTACACCCACTCGCCCATACATAATCCCATTTTAATGGAACCAAGGGAACATCAAAATCACCACATTGTATCGATGTCTCATTAAGATGGACATCTCTTGCTAAAGCAGGACAGAAGGGCTCTGTTGTCATTTATTTATGCTCTTAATTACTTAAAACAAAATTTCCCCACAGTGTTGTGCTGGCAAACAAGTGGTCAAAATTTTATTGCATTTTATTTATGAACAAGAAGAGATGTTTCCAGCTTCCAAAATTCACAGCTAGAGCAGGGAAGGCTGTGACAAGCTTTGAATGTAATCTCAGGTTCCTGTTAAGATTAGATACATTTTCCAAAATATATTGCTAATATTTGGAGTGCACATAGAAATATTTATGGGAATAAGGGATGCCAGCCTAGGGGAACAGTGGGGACATAAAAGGACATGCCATTAGCTGGGAGGCAAACCAACTGTGGAGTGCTGCAGAAATGACAAAACTGGTGAATTACATAAAAAATAAAATCAATAAAAGCAATTTGAGTGGCATAGAAATTTTGCGTATATCTTGAGGTACAGTGGGTTGGGGGGATACAGAGCAACTTGTTGCCCAGACTGATCTGACTCCAGAGACCAGGCTAATGCTTCTTCCAAGGACTGGGAAGGAAACTAGTGGTTATCACAGAAAGAAAGATGTGAGGCTGTGGAAACAGGAAGGGGTTGTTTCCCTCTTTCCAAGGTGCAGGGAAAGCCAAAGCAGACTCTTGGGATCTAAAGGAGTCTAGACCCTTCTGGGGAAGATGGGCATAGGTGAGGAAAGGACATGTGAAGAGTTTCCCAGAGAGATGGAGAACTGGGAACATGACAGTTTGGGGATTCAGGAAAAGTGATGCTTTGAGCACTTGAAGCTTTCCTTGTGGAATTCCTTCCTAATGATTCCATCTACCACGGGTTCCATTAAACTGCTCAAGCTCTGTAATGTCTGCCAGGAAGCTGGTGGTCCTCAAATTGGGTAATTGAGGAGCGTGTAAAGAAGGGACTGTTGACAAAGATGTGGGTACCATGTTGTGGGAGAAGATCCCAAGAACAGTGCCCAGAGCTGGGAACCTCATTGTCCCATTGGGTGAAGAGAGGGGAGAATGCAGGCAGGACCTGGGTAGGGAGAGAGTTACTGGTAGACAAGCTGTGGGAACAAACACTGGCCTCTGTCCCCCTGCCCTCCATCACCTGATGACTCCACTTGTCACCTCCAACTTGCAGCTGGGCTGGCAAACCCCAAGTCACTAGGGCAAACAGTAGCCTTGGAGACGCAGAAAAATTGAGTTTGCAGTCTTGAGTCCAAAATCTGGAAATATTTTTTAATAAAATTTTTGAATAATTTTATTTAGAATATAGAATATTCAAGTACAAAAGGATAAAAATTTATATATCCATGCCCATTAAGAAAAAGAAAATATTAAAATTCTCAAGGACTATTAAGGCACTGAGTGCAACTATCCCCTGAAATATGATTGAAAATAAGAACGAGAGTTTTAGTCAACCACTTGGGATTGAACCTAGGACCTTGTGAGTTCTAGGCAAGCACTCCATCACTGAACTGTATCATCAGCCTTCTTTCTACTTTTTATTTTCAGATAAAATCTCACTAAGTTGTTTAGGTTGGTCTGGAACTCACTTTGAGGCCCATGCAAGCCTTGAACAAGGAATCCATTTCCCTGAGCCTTCTGACTGGGATTACAGGTCTTCACTGGTGGGCCAGGCTTAGAGGCAGAATTCTTTCTTCTTCAGGAAGCCTTTGTGCTGAAGATTTTCAGCTAAGTGAATCAGGCTCACCCCGATTGTGGAGAGAAATCTGTTTTTCTTAAAACCAGCACCTAAATAATGCCTTTGTATCAACATCTAGACTGGTGTTTGATCAAACAACTGTCACCACGGTCTAGCCAACTTAACTCCCAAGATGAATTGCCACAGCCTTGTGGAGGGCAAGATGGAAACAGGATTATACTGGGGTTCAATGTCACTTTTGCTGGTGTTGACTTATCTAATCCTCAAAACCCTGTGGTGAAACCACTGTTATCCATAATTTATGCATGTTGTGCCTGAGCCTCAAAGAGGTGATTGCCCAAGGGCACAGAGATGGAAAACTGTAGAAGCAATACTCAAATTCACATTTTCTAAGTTCAACTCTAAATCATTTCTAGGTGGGTAATGCATTTTAAAATCCCCTCACAAGATCACATGATATTAGGGGTTTATTTAAAAATAATAAAACAGGGCAGGAAGAGGAAATGTACCTGTCCCGTCTTCGTGGTTGGTATGGGAGTTTTATAGCTTTCTCTAAGCTTTTGAATATGAGAGTTTGTGCAGTGCGGGGGGGGGGGGGGGGGGGGGGGGGGGGTGCCGGGGGGCGGGGGGGTGGGGGTGGGGGGGGGGGGGCGTACCCTCTCTCCTTGCTCTTC
>NW_008340915.1:118940-137131 GCF_000622305.1 Nannospalax galili | reverse complement strand
TCTCACGCTTGGTAGCAGTTGACTGTGTGGTAAAGCAGAGCTCTTCCCTCAATCTTTTCACTTGTATACTCACTAACCCAAGCCCCGTGGCACTCACCGGGCCCCACCCTACCCTACTTTGGAAGGACTCTTTGCCAAGGAGTGAGGGAGGTTACAGTGGGCATCTTTATATTGGGCTACACTGAACATCTTCTATTATAAAAATATTCTGTTGATTTGTTGAGATTTCTTACAATGTATTTTGATATTCAACCCCTCCAATCTCTTCTCAGATCTACCGCCTCCTTCCTACCCCACATTCTACTTCAAGCCCTCTCTCTCTAAATATTTAAATTATTGTATAAATTTTAACCTTAGATATCAAGCTAAGAGCCTCCAAAACAAACAGTTACATGTAGTACAATAAATTCAATTATAGAGAATACTGTAGAATCTGTCATTCGTCTCAGGATCTACAGTGTGCCTGGCAGGGCATACCACCCTGCACACACACTACAGGAGCCGCTGTGATTAGCGATAGTATTCCTTTGTGGCCCACATTCTCAGCCCTGCCCTCTTCTGATTCCCTGTTCTAGACTCAACTTCTTTCAATTCTTTAGTGCCATGTTTTCCATCGTCTTGGCCATATATCTCAATGAGGAAACAACAAATAGGCAAATAATGTGGGTGTCTGTGTATGCATACTTGCCTACATATACCGAGGTGTGCATATTTATAAGTCCTACACATGTACTATCACCATTGACCAACATAGTGGAATGAGAAGAGCCGAAGAGAGAGCAAGCTTAACATTAATAGCAGACTACGTTCAGCTATAGTTCAAAAAGACCAGGTAATAAGTTTGTATTCTTTTAACCAAACTCCTGTAAAGTCTGATTAAAGTATCGCTTTTCTGTCACGATGTGGTTGACAAAGAGCGTGTCAGAGGCAATGTCACCTGCACTTACATCATTAGTGTGGCCTTCTACCTGTGGCTTTCTCACTGGACTCTCTGTGAGTCACGATCTGTTTTGTGAGAGCTGGTTTCCCCTGAGGAAGGTAATCTATGAGTTCACACGAAAGAAACATGAGCTGAGCATGAGGGACCTTTTCCTTCCAACATCCATTGTGTGCTCTGCTGGGCTCATGACCTTCCACAGCACTAAACCAACCCTGCCTTTAGCCTTTGATTAGACAACAATAGGGCTTGACTTCTATTCAGCAAAAGCTTCCTCCTCCTCCCCCTCCTCCTTCTCTTCCTCCTCCTTTTGAGACAGGTTCTCACCAGCTAGCCCTGTCTGGCCTGGAACTTGTGACCCTCCTGCCTCAGCTTCCCAAGTGCTGAGATTACAACTGTGTGCCACCATGCCTAGCTCAGTAAATCTATTTTTCCATTTCTTGTTTTCCCCTGCATCATTTTGTGCCCCTCTCATCCTTGTACACATACCCTCCTCTGGAGGCCTCATCTTGAAAACGCCAGGCCTCCCACCTACACAGTCTCTCCACATCTGCATTGCTCTTTGAACGCCTTTGCTGCCTGCTTGCTCTTGGCCTAATTCCCATCCTTTCTCAGTGTCCCTGGAAGACCATTTCCCCTGGGCGGTTTTCTCTTCCCCACACCACCTCGGTTCTCCCTGTTTCACTTCCTAGCCAATTATTCATACAACAAATACTACTGATTTTCCATTATACTAGGTTTAGTGGTCCTGCCCTTACGAAGTTCACAGTGTGGAAGAATTAGTCAAATAAACAAAGGTCATGTTAAATGCTTTTGGAGAAATACAAAATAGGACAAAAACATAAAGGGAGGCGACTTTGTGTCACCTGAGAACTAGTTGAATTTAAATCTGAAGGCGTAGGAGACAAAGGAGAGGAGAGCTCCAGTGCGAAGTTTCTATGGCAGAAGGATAAAGGGAATTACTTGAACAATTCATAAAGTATCAGTCTGGGGGAACAGCTCATTCACAAACATGAGGACCTGAATGAAATCCCCAGCACCCACATTAAAAAAAAAAAAAAAAAAAACCGGCGTGGTAGCACTTAATATCAGTGCTGGGGAGGCAGATAGGCAGATCCCTGTGGCTCACTGGCCAGCCAGGCCAATGAGAGACCTAAGAAAAAAGAAAGTCAGGAAGGAAAGAAGGAGGGAAAGAAGGAAGGGAAAGAAAAAAGGAAAGAAAAGGTCATCAGTGCCTGAGGAATGACACCTTCAGCTGTCTTCTGACCTCCCATATGTGTATGTGCACATGCACACACATTTACAATCTCCCAAAAATAAAATAAAAAAGCATCTATGCTTCCCATTAGGCACTCAGCTCTAAGGCAGAAGGAATCACGTCTCTCTTTTTTGTTATTTTATTGTCCTAACCTAACAAAACTCCTGCCACATGATAGCCTCTCAATAAATATCTGTTGAATAATGAGCACATAGGGAAGGCAACAAACCAGACTAAGGGTTCAGGGGCCCTTTCTCAGCAGAGACAGCAGAGGAGTTAAAATGTACAGAACAGGTAGGATTTCACTGTAGGAGGAAAAGCAGGGCAGGAGATAATGAGCAGCTGAGATGCTTATAAGGGACTGCAGTGCTGGGGCAGAGAGCAGTATGGAAGACTGATCATGGCATAAAGAGAGAGGTTACAGGGAAGACAGGAGGGGTCAGGAAGAGTTGTACCCACTGGCTGGGCCTGTGGAGGGTCTGAGCAGTGGGAGGCCCTGTACCACAGGTACAGCAGGGAGGACCAAGCTAAAGAGCATCTGGGGAAGAGAATCAGGCACATCTGAGGAGGTAAAAGATGACTTGACTGGCTGCAAGGCTGTGGGGAGAGAGTGATGGAGAGACCATGAGGACCACCAAGTAGATGCAGAGTGTTGCCACTTACCAAAAAGGGGCAAGAGAAGCTGTGTCTGATGGGTTGGGGAGGCAGTTTCAGAGGAGATATGTTATTATGACAAGAATACCCAATAGAAACAACTTAAGTGAGGAAGGATGTATTTTGTCTTACAATTTTAGAGGGTCTCAATCCATCGTGGTGGGTAAGGCATAGCAAAGTTCATGGCAGTGGGAGTGTGTGATAGCAGTTGCTTATATCACAGTGAACCAAGAAGCAGAGAGAGTAAAGCAATTACTGTCAAAGATTCACCCATAGTGACCCACTTCCACCAACCAGGTTCCATCTCCTAAAAGTTCTATAGCCCAAACAGCATCATCAACTGGGGAACAAGCTTTCAAAACATGAGCCGGTGGGAGACATTTCAGAGTCAAACCATAATGGGGCCATGATGAATTTGGTGGTTAATATTACAGGGTCTGACATCACTCTGACCTAGGGTTAGGAAATCCCAGTTAGTACAGGGTAGAATACAAAAATGGATAAGATGTGGTCCTGTCTTGAAGTAGGCTCCATTCTACTAAGGGAATCTAATATACATACTTATTACATACACGTACACCCAGGTTGCATGTGTAACCAGATGGAAATCCCACTGTAGAAAGCAGAAGGTCACCTCTCAAGGGGAGAGAGGAAGTGGATCTCCTTAGACATTGCTCTGCAGGGTCAGCACCTCAAGTCAACCATAGCATGTGGCTCTGGCAGTTGGAACATGTAGGCACCGTCATTGGCTTAACCACAGAAATCTGGTCCTTTAAATCCCGAATTCCACAATGACTTCTGGTGTGGAGCCTTATTGGAACTCTAAGTAAATGACTCTCATTTGTTCTCCCTTGTCTGCACATTACTCTTCTCCAAGGCTGAAGCTTGTTAATCAGGCTGGCTTTCTGTGGTACGTTCTGCATGTCTGAGTGCATCCCACTGATTCTGTGCACCTGTCCTTACCAGTGTGGGAAGGTCTATGCGTCATCAACTGTTCCAAGAACCCTTTAGAGCCTTCCCCTATGGTGGGGGGAGTCCCAACTAACATTTTCTAGCTATCTATAAGGATGGCTGACACACTGACTGAGATTGCATGATTTCACTGGCCCCTCTCCAAGATCCTCCAAAAGTCTTAGGTGGACCCCTTCCCAACTCAGGGATTTATTTCTATTTAGCTCAACAACTAAGTTGGGTACATGGTAATTTGATGCTGTTTGGTTAGCCAACTTCAAACTAGCTGCTTTGAGAATATTCTAGAAGAGATTCAGCCACTTTCTCTTTCCTCTTACCCTCTATTAGGTAATGCAGTCACTGTTATTTTCTGGTGTGCTGTGAGCCCGCAGGTGCTTGGCTGCAGTCAAAGAGCTTCCTCTTAGCAGCTTTGGAGCTCTTGAAAGGCACCTTTTGAGTTATCCTTGGCCCTGCTGCTTCCATTTTGCTCCTTGCCTATCACTTTTTAGTGCCTCAGATTTCATTGGGTAGACCTCCAGCCTATGACAAGCAGTAATTCTTCCATCTTTACCCCTACCTCAGGTATTGAGGCACGGGGCTGCAAGGGTCCCTGCCTTACTCAATTTTCTGTTGCTGTAGCACAACACTACAGACTGTGCATATTATAAACATTGGAAGTATATTTGGTTCTGGGGGTTGAGAAGTTCGAGACCAAGGGTCAGCATCTGGTGAGGACCTTCAAGCTGTATCATAGCATGGCACAGGCCATCACATGAAT
The DNA here is from genome assembly GCF_000622305.1 of Nannospalax galili. Taxonomy (NCBI): domain Eukaryota; kingdom Metazoa; phylum Chordata; class Mammalia; order Rodentia; family Spalacidae; genus Nannospalax; species Nannospalax galili. The sequence continues at coordinate 132,553 of NW_008340915.1, read as the reverse complement.
GGGAGTGGGGATGGAGGCCAAGCTCATTCAATTTACAGGAGTCCATCTCTGCAATAATCAACCCCCTCCTTTAATAACAACACTAATCCAAAACCCACATGATCCCATCACCACCTAAAGTTCCCACCTCTTAAGACTGCCATTATGGTAATCAAGGTTCAACATCACTTCTCCCAGTGGACAGTCATTTCCTTGGGAAGAAATATACCTGGTCATGGTGGAGTATTCTGAGAGAATGGTGAATTTCCAAGGAGCTCCCGAACTTTGGTGGAGGGTACAGCTGCTTCCATGGCTTTCTCACAGCAGCCTAGCTAACCACAAATCCAGAAAGGTTAAATTTTTTGTGTGCCTTAATGGTTCAAATAGAGCAGCTTAGATTTAGAATCCTGCTTTATCTCAGACCCTAAAAACAAACAAACAAACAAAAAAAACCCTGAGTTCTTATTGGACTGTATTAGTTACTTTTCTGTTGCTGTGATAGAAACACTGATCAAAGCAACTTAGGGAAGGAAGAATTTATATGAGCTTACAGTTCCAGGGGAATTACAGTCCATTATGGTGGGGAGGCATGGTGGCAGGAGGTGGCTGGAATATGAGCAGAAAGCAGAGCTCTCACATCTTCAAGCAGGTGCAGGAAGTAAGAGAGCAACTGGTGATCTGACAAGGTTTAAGAACTCTCTAATCCCGTCCCCAGTGACTGCTTCCTCCAGCATGGCCACACCTTCTAAGACCTCCCAAAACAGTGCCACCAGCTGGGGACAAAATGTCTAAATACTTGGAGCCTATGGGGGACATTCTCATTCAAACCATCACATTTCACTCCTTAAACAAAACAAAAAACTGAATCCTATAGGTTATTGCATTTCACTTAACCAAGGGCCTGTGTGCAGTATCAGACAGACAGCTGTACCATGAGGACAGAGTGAGGAGGCCTTTGCAGTGCCCTGACCAGGCTAAGGCAAAGCCAGTTATGGCTGTGGAAGTCTAGAATATGCAGGGTGTTCCCTTTTTATCCTCTGTCATTTCTTTCTTGACTGACCATGGTAGCAAAGCTCTATCTACCAGACAACTATTAAACAATCTGAAAAGTAGTCTCCCTAGACTTGTAAAGCAGCTCTGGCCTCTAGCATTAGGGAGAAATTCTTTGAAATATTCAACTTTCAGTAGTTCTCCTTTAACATAAGAAAGGGAGGGCTCTGATATTTGGCTAATTTCCTGATTTTACAGTTGGGCAAGGAATGTTTGAATAGTTGTAACAAATGCCATTGGAAGTCCTTTGTCATCCCATGGCGTATGCCATGGTGCATGTGTGGCAATCACATAACAACTTGCAGAAGCTGATTCTCTCCTTCCACTATGTAGATTGCAGGGATCAAACATTAGGCTTAGTGGCAAGTGCCTTTACCCACTGAGCCATCTGGCCAGCCCTCAGTTTTTAATTTCCTTTTGTAGAGCAAACTTTAAGAATACAGAAAGAGCGGGGCATGGTGGCACACACCTTTAGTCCCAGTACTTGGGAGGCAGAGGCAGGCGGATCTCTGTGAGTTCGAGGCCAGCCTGGTCTCCATAGTGAGTTCCAGTTCAGATGGGGGATGCAGGGAGACCCTGCAGAAAGAGTGATAGGATCCCTGAGAACATCTGCACAGACAGCAAAGCCAGCAGAGTGGCATTCACAGCTTTCCTTTCTGAAACTGTATCTGTCCTCCAAGAACCCTTAAGTGTGACTTTTCACACAGATAGCACAAGAAAGAAAGTGCTTGGCTGGCCATACCCAAAAGAGTTAGCAGAAATTACTGAAAACGCCAAGATTATGCCATCAGCTCGCTGGGAATGAAGGACCTCATCTTGCAGGCTGGAAATTCAGCAACTGAAGCCATTCTCACTAAGGAGTGTGTCTGGCCTCTTAATCTGCAGAATACACAGCATTCGAACCATATTGCCAGAGATCCGAGACATGGCTCCTCAGAATGATTAAAAAAGAAAAGGATACTGCTGCCTGTAAGACTATTACTCCTTTCCTGGTCCCACCCCTCACTGCCTCTGTCCCAAACTTCCCAAGCACCCCCTCCCCACCCTCTGGGGTAATGGGAAAATGCTGCTTACAGCCAAAGCATCTGGCTTGGAGACATGGATGGACACAGGCTCCATGTAGCTTTCACTGAGCGCATTGCTGTCCCTGCAGACCAGTAATCAATTCTTGTGAAGCTCTTGGAGGGGGTGTCATAGGCAGGCTCCCTCAGAAGGCACAAGAAATGTTAAGTCGTGTTTTTAGAACAACATCTGGGAACACAGGGTCAGGTAAAGGAACAAGTTGAGCAGCAATATGATAGCCCAATCTTCTCCTATGGAGACCTCTAGAGCTGGGATAGCCCTTCTGAGGCATCCCACCTTAAGACTGTCCTCCCCATAGCTGGGGAGACCCACCCTAAATGTGGAATGGTACCATTTTATGGGCTGGGTTTCTGGAGTAAAAGGGAAAGGGCAAGCTGAGCATCAGCATTCTCCTCTCTGCTTCCTGACTAACAATACAATGTGTCAACTGCCTCATACCCACCACCATGTTTTTCCCACTATGTGATAGCCTACACCCTCAAACTACGAGCCAAAATCATTAATCCCTTCCCTCCCTCCCTCCCTCCGTCCCTTATTTTTATCAGGTATATTATCACAACAGTAAGAAAAGTAACCAAGGGGGTTGGATCCACTTCTGGAGGCTTCTAATGTTATATCACAGGCACCAGCCACACCTTCCTGCAGGGTGACCTTGATGGAGGAGCAGGGAACCTAGATCATGAAATGAAGTTCTTGCCCAAGTGACATTAGCTGTGTCCTTATGTGGATCTGCACCTCAGCCAGTAATGCATCCTGGAAGCCTGAAGGAGAATTCTGCTTGTCTCTAGCAGTGCTAGAGGGATGGCAAATTTTTTCCACATTGCTGTTTATTTGGATTCAGTCAGACTCTTCTGCGGCACTTAATTGTCATGGACATCGCATAGCAAGAGGCAGCTGAGAGATGGGAATGAACTCCCAATTTGTCTGGAAAATTTTCTCCATTATGAGACTAGAAAGATTAAAGGGATAATAATACCTTATATCCATATCATATTTTCCTCCTAGCAAAGAGCTTTCATACGCACATTATCTTATTTGAGCCTCATGGTAGTCCTGTGGGTAGTTATAATTAGAATTATTATTCATCGTAGGAGCAAAAACCTTTATAACTTGGAAATTTGTGTCTTCTTATTTTCTTTTAAAATTATTTTTGGATTTATTTAGTTTTATTTTTTGTGTATTAGTGTATTGCCTGCATGTAAGTGCACCCATGTCATGCAAAGTCTGCTGAGGACAGAAGAAGGAACCAGAGTTACAGTTGTTACTCACCATGTGGATGCTGGGATTCGAACCTGGGTTCTCTGAAAAAGCAGCCAGTGCTCTTAACCACTGAGCCATCTCTCCAGAACCCTTTATTTACTCCTTTAAAAAAAAATTAACCAATATCTTTCTCACTGTCTCAAAACTTAAGAAGGAGGCTGGAGAGATGGCTCAGCAGTTAACAGCACATACTGTTCTTTCAGAGGATCTAAGTCCAGTTCCCAACACCCACATCAGGTGGCTCACAATTCCAGTTCCAGGAGTATCTGATATCTTTGGCCTGTACAGGCACCTGCACCTCTGTGCACATACCCATACACAGAAACACATACATGTACAAAATTTTAATAATAATTTTTTAAAAATATACTACAGCTTTAACATATTCAGTAACACACTCCAGAGCAAGAGTACATTTCTTTCACAATTGGGTGCAAGTTTCTAGGATCACAGTTGAATTAATATAGTTATATATTATTGTGCTCAGTATAAGCCCTGTAAGACATAAAACTGAATGAGTTTTTAACCTTTAAAAAAGATCTCCATTTCATTTTAGAATATATTGTTCCTTGCAGAAAGACTCATTGTTTTTGATACTAACACTGAGATGTTGGCGCATGCATCCCTAATCTGATTATTACTAGTCATAACTGGTTGCACTTGGATCCTTGGTGCCTGTGTATGTCTATAAAGTCATCACGTAGATTTCAATAATAATTTTTAAAACCCAAAATTTGGGGGGACTCTAATGATGGCTCAATGGTTAAGAGCACTTGCTGCTCTTATAGAGGACCTGGGTTTGGTTCTCAGCACCGACATGGTAACTCACAATGGTCTGTAACTCCAGTTTCAGGAGATCTGATGGCCTCTTTCTGGCCTCTGTGGGCTCCTGCATGCATTTGATGCACATAAACTCATGCCAGCACATACACATGCACATTAAATAAATAAGTAAAAAAATTAGAAACTCAGAAAAGCTAAATAAATCATGAAGGCAAGCAAAGAATTCCCTTTCCTGTATACAGATTTGTTTTGTAACATCTTTTTCCTGTCTACAAATTTACAATAATCAAGACATTGACATTAAGGGCTGGAGAGATGGCTCAGCAGTTAAGAGTACTGGCTGCTCTTACAGAGGACCTTCGTTCAGTTCCCAGCACCCATATGGCAGCTAACAATAATCTGTAACTCCAGTTTCAGGGGATCTGATGCCCTCTTTTGGCCTCTGCAGGCATTGTACAACATGAGTGCACTTACATACATGTAGGCAAAACACCCATGTACATAAAATAATAAATAAATAAATAAATAAAACTTTTAGAAAATACATTGACATTAAGCAGTCACCAAACAGAAACACATGGAAACTGTCCACTTCCATGAAGCATGTGGCAGGGTGTGTGGGGGATAGTGAAAAGGATAAGCAAAAGTCATAGTTCATGTGCAGTTAGCAACCCAATGAGGGCTATAAACGAAGCTCAGGGCTAACAAACATGAGGGTAAAGAAGTGTGGTCACGTGTGACAGGAGTTCAGAGGAGGTCCAGTTCCAGTAGACTTTACCAGAAGAGGCAGTGTGAGAGCTGATCCTTAAGGACGAACAACATCCCCTCAAGCCAGTGGTGAAACGTCAATGGGATCTCCAGGCCTACCATTAATCCTTGGCCTACAGCACTCCAGGCAACAGAGCTAAGATGAGGGCCCAAGCATTCACCACACTGCTGATACATTCAGATCAATATTTAGCTCACTGAGCACTCCTTACCACCAGTCAGCCAACCGAACAGCCCATGCCTGCCTCTTTGCCTGGTTTGTTTTCTAACCGTGTCTTGTGTTTTCAACACTTGTGTTGAATTTGATAGGACTGGATTAAAACAATATTTGGCTGCAGCTTTTCTTGAAGGAAGAGACTCCTTCAGCTGGGATCTCCCACGGTCTCAGGGAGTATTCAAAAGACGTGTGGAACAGCAGCTGTGTTTCTATCTGCACTGAGTCAATCATGCTATTTGCAGGCAGGTGATAGATAAGCTACACCCCAGGGAAATAGCCGGCCTTTGAATGAGGTGGGGTTTTTCATAGCTGCCGATTTGTCTTACGTTTTTATTCCACCTTTATTCTTCTCCTGGGGGAAATATTCCTAATAGGATTAATAAATGAAAAATCTAAATAACATGACGACTGAAATATAGATCTTGCAGGAATGTAATTCATGACTGACTTTGTAAAGCAAAGTCACATGACATCATCTATTAAATGATCATTTTGCATGCTACCAGGAGGAGGACAATGTTTGACAGACATCTGGGACTCCCAGGGGTCACCCCTAGTAGGGATGTAGATGGAGGAGGAGGTACATTCCGCTCATAGCACCCATGGCACCTGACATAGGACCTTCCCGTCTGGCTTGAACCTGCGAGGTTTTGATTCTCTCTAGAGCTGACACTACCGAGGAACTCACTGATGAAAATTTCAAAGGAAACTTCTTCCAAAAGATAAAGGAAAGGAGATCTTTCAAAAATTTGGGATTGGCTGGATAGATGCCTAAACCCTTAGTACTCATTAGAATTTGGGATTTGAAAAGCATGGGGGTTGGAGAAAGGGTGGTAAGTTGAGATAAATGTGGCAGACCCCTATGCAGCAATTTTGGATAAATGGAGTATGTTACCAGGCTTGACTATTTTGAGGAACTCTTTGCTCGGTTGAGATAATGCGTGTGTGTGTGTGTGTGTGTGTGTGTGTGTGTGTGTGTGTGTGTGTGTGGTGAGGGAGAGGAGGGAATCAGTCCTTGCAGCATCCTGTGGCCCAGCAGAGTTGCTCTGGACAGCAGCTCAGATTTCAAATCCTAGCTTTGCCCCCACAGTTTCCATGACCATGAGCAAGTTATTTATCATCTCTGCCCCGCTGCTTCCTTATTGATCAAATGAGAAGATGGGTGATCTGTCTCCAGAGTTGCTCAATATTTTATGAACAATTTTATTTGGGAATCAAAATCCTTATGAAACACTCTTAGATTCATCCAATGCCTTAGCATCACAGGAAGCATCGGGGAGGGGACTCAGTGATGCCCTTGCCTTCATCTAAAAAGGAAACCTGGAGACCTGGAGAGCTAGGAACATTACCAGAAACTCCTACCTTCCTTAGGCAGGATACTAAGATCGGGCTTTACCCACATGTCTGGAGAACTGAGAAACCCCAAGAGATTTCTGGACACCTCCACCGGGACACTGCTTCTCCCTGGCTTCTCCCTTCCCTCTCCTGCCTTACCTCTTCATCACCAGCAATTTCCATTTAGAACAGAGGCATATTTGGGGAGCTGATCTTGTTAAGATCAAACCAAGAAATGTAAATACACAGAGCTGTTAGCTAGAGAAGGAAGCCAGCCTACCTCTTCAGAATGAGCAGGAAAGGGAAGCCAGCTCACCTCTCAGGATGCTAGGCAGAGAGAGAAACAGGGTTGAGAGTGGGCTAGAGGTGGAAGATTCCGAAGAAGCATGAGATCAGCTGCCAGGACCAGATTTCCCAGGTAGCTCTAAGAGGTCTTGTTTTTTGTTTGTTTGTTTGTTTGTTTTTGTTTTGGTCTTTTTGAGACAGGATCTCCCTGAAGCCCCAGCTATCCTGGAACTCACTATGTAGACCAGACTGGCCTTGAACTCACAGAGATCCGCCTGCCTCTGCCTCCTGAGTGCTGGGATTAAAGGCACAATGCCACTATGCCTAGCTAAGAGGTCTGTTTTTGAAGAGGATGTGAAAAGAGGAACGAGGCTTTGAACACTGGCCTGCCACTGGTGCTGGAGGGACCAAGTGTATCTGGAGCTGTAGCCTTTCCAAAAGGATTTGGCTCCCTCAGAATCCATGTGTATCATGGAGCAAGGTGAGCATCTGTCATTCATTCATCAAGCAATTTCTGAGATTGTGCTCTGCACCCAAATCCTCATACATCCACTGGGGAGCAAAAAACTTGAAGTTGGGGCCAGAAAGATGGTTCAGTGGCTAAGAGCACTGGCTGCTCTTGCAGAGGACCTAGGTTCGGTTCCCAGCACCCGCGTGGCAGAAAAACAACTGTCCATAACTCCAGTTCCAGGGGGTCAGCTCCCCTTTCTGACCTCCATGGGTTTGCATGTTCATGGTGCACTTACATACACGCATGCAAAACACTCATACACATAAAATAAATATAAAAAGTACTTGAAGCCTCCCGCTTTCAGAGAGCTTAAGTTCTAATGAGAGAGATGGGCTCTCAGTGGATAAAAGCAAAATGGTATGAAAAGTGTTGGGAAGAGAACAGCAGAGAGAAGTGCCAGAGCATATAGGGAAGGCTGGTTTCATAATGTAGGGAAGGCTGGTTTCATCACATAGGGGAAGGCTGGTTTCATCACGTAGGGAAGGCTGGTTTCATCACGTGTAGGGAAGGCTGGTTTCATCACATAGGGAAGGCTGGTTTCATCACGTAGGGAAGGCTGGTTTCATCACGTGTAGGGAAGGCTGGTTTCATCACATAGGAAGGCTGGTTTCATCACGTAGGGAAGGCTGGTTTCATCACGTAGGGGAGGCTGGTTTCATCACGTAGGGAAGGCTGGTTTCATCACGTAGGGAAGGCTGGTTTCATCACATAGAAAGGCTGGTTTCATCACATAGGAAGGCTGGTTTCATCACGTAGGGAAGGCTGGTTTCATCACGTAGGGAAGGCTGGGATCATCATATAGGTGAGGTTGGTATCATCATATAGGGAAGGCTGGGTTTATCATATAGGGAAGGCTGGATTCATTTTATAGGGAAATCTGGTTTCATCATACAGCGAAGGCTGGGTTCACTATATAGGGAAAGCTGGGGTTCACCATATAGCATATAGGGAAGGCTGGGTTCACCATATAGCATATAGGGAAGGCTGGGTTCAACTGAGGCCAAACTGAGATGAGAGAGCAAGACCTGGGCAAACCTCGTGGGGGGAGAGGGAGAAGGAGAGGGAGAGGGAGAGAGAGAGACAGAGAGACAGAGAGACAGAGATATTTAGGAATCAAAGTCCTGAGACAAACCAAGTTACAGAGGGACCATGGGTTTCATTCTTGATCTGATGGAGAGTGTGTGGTCTACACTGCCCAAAAGTCACTTTGGCTGGTGTGCAGAGAATAAATTACTGTAGTGAGCACACCTGAGTGGTGAGATCTAGGATGACTTAAGTCTCCAAGAGGATGCTATGCAGCAGGTAGAAAGGTGACCTCTTTCTTCTTTACAGAAGTAGAAGTTCTAGAATTGTACAGAGAGGATCATAATTGGTATAAATAATCACCCTGGGATGTGAAGGAGACTTTTAGTTTCTCTGCTTTCTGGGAATGCACAGTTATACTAAAAAGTCACTGTGTCTATGTCTAGGGGCAGTTTTGGACTGGGACACCTCATTTTGTGAACAACTATCTGCATTTCTGAGCTAGAGGTATCTATAGAGCAGAGACTAGATCAATTCTGTGACGTGGGGCTCCATCTGCACTCTGAAAGCACATTTCCTTGCATAGACTGTGGCTCCTCCACTTGGAAAAGCTTCCAGTTTGGTTATGACTGCTGGAAGAGGCCAGGACACTTTGTACAGAGCCTTAGCCAGGCCATGTGCTCTCCTGCGTGTAGGGATATGTCCAGCTTGCAGTGCCCCCAGCCCGGTCTCTAGCATCCCTTGAGTGTGACATCATAGTTATGACTGGTATGAAAGAGTTCTTCTCTAACACCTCTCTCATATGCCCATGGTCACTTCAGGCCATCTGCTCATCTTGTTCTGCCCATTTTGTGCCTGTGGCTCCCACATGTCTCTGGAGTTCATCCAGATCTGCTATTTCTTGCTCTGGAGGAGCCTGGCTTACTCTCAGTGGAGGTATCATTCATGACAAAATTTCCCATTTCTCTCTGGGAAGACAATAGTCATTCTCCAAGATCCCCAGTGATGAGCAATTAAGTGATAACCAGCCACAAACTTAAGTCTAGAGGTCTCTGCTGATCCGCTAAGTCCCCACAAAGACAGGGACTCTTTAAAAAATTTTTTTTGAGTTATTTATTTATTTTTATTTTATGTGTACAAGTGTATTGCCTGCATGTGTATAAGTGCGCCCATGTCATTCAGTGCCCTCAGAGGACAGAAGAAGGCATTAGATCCCCTGGAACTGGAGTTACGGATGCTTGTTAGCCACCATGTAGGCGCTAGGATTCAAACCTAGGTCCTCTGCAAGAACAGCCAGTGCTCTTAACTGCTGAGCCATCTCTCTAGTCCCAAGACGGGGACTCTTGAGATGCCTTTTAGTTTCATTTTAAAGTTCCTTTATAGGAGATAACCCTTTCCACATGCAAGTCCATAGCCCTGACTACTCAATCACATTTAGAACTCCTAAGTTGTTCTTTGAGCTTGCATCAAATTTTATTTAGTTAAGAGCAACTTTTCAATCTTAGATGTTCTGATGGCTTCTAAAAACAGGTTTCAAAAACTTTCATCTGGAGAGATGGCTCAGTGGTTAAGAGCACTGGCTGCTCTTGCAGAGGACCTACATGGTGGCTAACAACCATCTGTAACTCCAGTTCCAGAGGATCCGATGCCCTCCTCTGACTTCCATGGGTGTTTCCCAACATGAGTGCACTTACATACATGCAAGCAACACACTCCCTCCTCCAACAGAAGCAAATGAAGATCCAGCTCTGCGCTTTGTCCCCATCTTGGACCAGATGTAGGAGTCTACGTTTGCTCTGTATAGAACCTCTGGGCAAAAGTCTTTGGCTAAATTTTCACGGTCAAGGGTGACTGATAGTTGATAACTTTCACAACCACACCCTCTTTTCCTTTTCTTTGTTTCCTGTCATAGCAGATACCCCTGATGGACCATATGTCCATGTTTTATTTCTCTTGGTAGGCCATCCTTCAACCCATTATTATGTTTTTTTCTTTATTTTTTGATAGATTCAGATAATGTATCACGATTACATTCTCCCCATTATCCTCTGGTGTCCCACTTCCTTTCCCTCTGAATCCCTTCTGCCTACCTAGTCTCCCAGTGGGTATAACATTAAAGAAAATGGCGCCCCTTCCTCGAACAACCATTAACAGTCATTAGCTCCTCAGGAAGGGATGGGGCCTCTTGGGTGGCTCCTCTGTCCATGACGGAAGTTGGAGGGCCCATCGTATGCAGGTGCCTTTTGATTGCCCATGTTATGACTGCAACAGCAGTGTCAGGTCTGGATGGAAGTCTATCATGACACTCTTCCCCATCCTCTGGCTCTTAAATTATTTCCTCCTTCTCTTCTGTGATGTTCTCTGGGCCTTGGAGTAAGGAGTGATACAGATGTCCCATTTAGGGTTGAGTACTCATTGAACGCCTCTTCTCAGCATTTTGACCAGATGCACGTCTCTGCATTAAAGTCACACTCTCTAAAGGTGCCTTTCTGCAATGGCTATTAAAATCATTATTATTCAGGAGTTGATGGTTGCTGTAAATATTGACATGAGCTTTATGAATTAGGCAGCCATGTTTTGATACTAGTGCATTCTGGGTTTTTATCTTATGCCCCTACTTATGAAAGTGAGTTGTCAATTTAGCCTCTGGTCTCTGTGAGAACTAGGAAGAAGGATTATAGTCATCAATCAATATTTATTAGCGGATTGACTTCCTCTCAGGTTCTGGTCCTGTTTATACTATTAATTAGTTAATGTCCTTGGGTAAATCATTTAAATCATTCATGATCTTGATTTGTCTTTTCTTTTTCATTTGAGACAAGATCTCATGTAGCCCAGGCTGGCCTCACACTCACTCTAGCTGAGGATGATCTTGAATTCCTGATCTTCCTGACTCCAACTCACAAGTGCTGGGATCACAGGTGTGTTATCACCCCTGGATATGATTGATCATCTGAATAGTTCCTTCCAGCTTTAAATTACTATGGAGTGTTTTTTCCACTGTATTTAATGAAACTAGCCATAGAAGAGTCCTGTCACCTTTGACTTGATCAATACCCCAAACTTCAGCATACATACAGTGTAAACACAAACAAGACGAGAAAAAATGAATGTGGGAGGCTATGCAGAGAATCAAGGAGGGAGAAGACACAGGGAATGCCCACTCCATGCCCCCCAGCTGCCTAAGCCAGCTAAAGATGGCCCTTTGATTGCCCTGTCCAAATTAATAGACTTTAAGAGACTTTAGAAATCTCTTTCAAGTTGTTCAAGAAGATCCACGTGTGGGGTATGGGGGAAGCAGGCATCTAGAAAACTGTAGAAGTTGCTGTCACTGTTTCCATTTTCTTCCTCCTGCTTTTAGAAAATAAGCATCCAGGAGGGGATCAGTAAACAGGGGTCCAGTGACTTCCTTTATCTTAAGGAAGTGTCTTGCTCCTCTTTCCTCCTACCTCTCCTTTGTGCTCGTCTTTTGGTTTCTTTTCTTTCCTTCATTTGCTCATTTATTCCTCATTCGTCAGTGCACAGTTAGCAGGTTATGAGACATAAGAGTGTCACATGAGGAAATGCTGACAGTCAGATGAAACTGCTCCCAAACAGGAATAGAGGATCTTTTACCCCTACCACCAGCAACCTGAATGAACTTACCTGAGCAAGAGGTGACATTTACTGAAGTCTTTTCTCTGTGTGACTCACATGTCTGGATCTGGGCACCTCAAGCAGGGAGTCAAGGTCATCTCATAAGGAGTTTAGCTAGGGCTCCTAGCTCTGGGACTGACTGATGCCGGCATCCCAGGGCATGGCTTGGAGGAGGCTGGGACACTGTGTCTCCTGATTTGGGTGATAAGTTAATTTCTGCCCTCGTTTTCTACAGGACTCTCTTGATTGTTCTGTAGTGGAAAAAAGACAAAGCTTTGGAGTCATGCAGATCTGGGTTCAGATTTCAGTTATGTTGCCTGCAGTGTGCTCCCTGGGACCAGTGACTTAACTTCCCTGAGCCCAGTTTCCTCACAAGTGAATCCCCAACTTAAAGAGAGCCTATGAGGTAGCTCATATACCTCTGTCATATGCGAGGTGGCAAGGGAAAAGGTGGCTATGGTGGTCCTGGTAGATATTCCAGTGTGTCGCAGTGATCCTGTCAACTTTCATTGGCTGCACCAAACAATGCCACAAGGACTTCAGAAATCCTCTCTCCCAGGATGATTTCAGCACAGCCCTGTGTGGAGAAACCTGGAGTCCAGAAAGTCAGCCAAGGTTATGCTGTATTTTTCCATACATGCCCTTTTTTTCTCTTTCACTGGAGCAGTGGAGGATCAGCGAGCCAACTTCCCAGTCCCCAATGCCCTGCTCCTCCCTCACACCATCCAGTGTCACAGAGATGCTGCTTTGGGGCTCTCTCGTGTTCCTGTGTGGACTTGCAGGACCCCTGAGAGGAATGATGTCACCTGCTTTCTGGGCACAGCTCTGAATCTCTCTCCTACAGGATGATGCTGAGCTCATCTGGGAAGAGATGTGGCTGGGGAAGAGGCACACAGTACTTGGAGATGGATCCCACTCTTCTAAGTAAAGCCGTGGCTCATGCTGCCTTACTTCCATCCTGACTCTCACTGCTTCATTTGTTTGTCTGCTGGCTTCTTGTTTCTCTCAGTTGCGAAAGGGCCAAGGCTTCATTGCTGCACCCTCCCCTGGGATATTCAACGCCAACAAGGCAGCTGAGCACAGAGTGGGCATTCCATCACCACCTGCAGAGCGAATGCATGCCTGGGCAATGCCAGCACACACAGGCTGTGGCCAGCACACACAGGCTATGACCACCATGGACGGCTCATCTAGGATGGACAACAATTGACACAAAGGCTAAAGAGCAGCTTTGTACCGCTGTGGAAGGGCCAACAATACAACTCTCTCAAGGTACATTTAAGTGACTCCAGTGAACACAGTTCAGTATTGAGAAAACAATACAAACTCATCCCTTACTATGCCATCCGAATGGGTTGTTGGCTAGTTGGAGCCCCCGCTCCATCTGTGCTGTTTAGACAGCTTTGGAGGCCTGAAAATAAGGCTGCTGTAGGGCAGAGGAAAGAGGGAAATAATGCAGGTTGATCTCTAGATGCTGGGGATGCTGCCCATAGGCACAGATGACTAGTTCATTATATGGGAAGCTTATAGAAGACCAGTGAGAAACATGAACTGCAGGCATTTAAAATAAGAAAACAGAGTCAGAGAGATGACTCAGCAGGTAAAAGCACTTGCCATGCAAGCCTGACAACCTGAGTTCCAGTCTTGGAACTCACAGGAAGAGAGAACCGACTCCTGAAAGTC
>NW_008340915.1:93633-118892 GCF_000622305.1 Nannospalax galili | reverse complement strand
TGCGCACCTCATGGGCATAAAGAAAAAGAAAGAGAGAGAGAGAGAGAGAGAGAGAGAGAGAGAGAGAGAGAGAGAGAGAGAGAAAAGAAACAAAATAAAACAAGACAATAACTGGTTGCCCAAACAGGACCAATATGGATACTTTCTCATGCTGTAGATCCACATCTGCCTTCTCACTGTCTTGCTCAGATATGCTCCTTCCCTTCCTTCCTTGCCAAGTTGAACCTGTTTTATACCGTTCCCTAAATGATATTGCATAATTCCTAAAGTTGGCCCTCTCTGGTTCCAGTTGTCTGTTTGTACCTTGACTATCCTGGAACCCCATCCTGCCTGCACTCCTATCAAGAAAGGGGGAAAGAGCAATGCCCTCCTGTATTTTGTGGATCCTGGGTGGCTTCAGCTGGATGCCCCTCCAGTGGATTTGGAGCGGCATGTGGGAGAGGAACAGGAGATGTCCTTAGGAAACTGAAGGAGATGTGAGCTTCCAAGCCCAGAAGGCCTCATTCTCGGCTTGCTCAAATGCTATCTATTTTTGCTTCATTGATTTTAGCTGCAGCTGGGACTATGTTTGCCCATTCATTTAAAAGTACTTCATTTCCCTTCCTCTGCTTTATGTTTTCATCTGCTCAGCTGTTGGTGGTGGGAGCCAGTGACTTCGTGTCTACTGCTCAGGAGCCAAGCTCTTACCTTCCTGAGAGCAGACAGATGTCCTAGAACCCACCAGCTTCTTAGAATAGAATCACTGGCAAATCAGCTTCATTATGAATGTCAGATGAGATAGCATGTGGCAACTGTATTGTATGCAGAAAGAATGCAGGTTTAGAGAGATCTCTCAGGGTTTCACTGTCCCCAGGCCTGTGGTTTTCCTTTCTGAGAATGGAAATAAAGGATTATGGTAAGAATGAAATGAGATGGTATATAAAGTCAGTGTTTAGCACAGAGGAGGTAATCAGCAAAAATTCGATCTCTCTCCTTACACTGTCTGTATAATCTCTATATCAATGTCTAGAAGGAAGGAAGACCAATGACTTCCTGGAACTGAGACACAACCAGCCTCTCCCAACCTGATTGTCACTCATCCTCATCTTTGTTCACACCTGGGACCCAATGCAAAAACATATCTTAAAGCCCATGGTAAGGGTGAGTGGAAATCCAACTCCTATTCCAGGCAACCTGCTCCTCACTGTGTCACTGTCTATCTGAAGCAAAGATGGTAACAGCGGATGAAAAGCAGATCAAAACGAAAAGTGCCCTAAACCACACAAAAATCAGAACGGCACGCCTTTCAAAAAAGACCAAAGAAAGTAGAGCAATAGTGCCCCCAAGTGGTCAAACTGTGAACGACAGTTTTGACTCGGTGGACACAGGAATACACACACACACACACACACACACACACACACACACACACGCACGCACGTGTAACTGAATGAATCTGGCATTTATGTTTGGCAGACCGAAGATTTTAATGTAATATTCCTTTTTTTGCCAAATTAAAAGCTGCTAAGCTGAAGAACTTTCCAATACATTTCATTATAAAGTGATCTAGTTCTGTGAGTTCCCAAATAAACAGACTCCTGAGCTAAGTGGGGGCCACTCATTTCCAAAGAGGGGAAGTCAGCGCTAAAAGAAATGTCTGTTTTCTATGATGTTTGCTTTTTTCTGAGACCAACAAGGTGCCTGCCTGGCAGACAGCATTCCACATAATTGAAGAATGCGATGAAAGGAGGAAGGAACAGAGCGGATGCATGTGTGTGCTCTGAACTGGCTCCCTTCAGCTCTTTCTCTTGACCTTTCTCACCAGTTCCATGTGATCCCAGCTTGGTTCCTGTGAAGCATGGCTGGTGGGGAGCCACAGCGGGATGGGAGCCCAGTTGTGCCCTCCTAGCCGCTGCTCTAGTGGAGGCCTGGTGTCCACTGCAAATACTAAGCAAAACCTTAATTGTAACATTTGCCTATTTCTGTAATCTAAATACTTCCCCAGTGGCTTATTTCAAGACACAGTATGGCATCCCAACACAAAGAGCAACCCGAGGACTGCACTATTGATGGGGCCATGAGAGCAGCCCTCCTCTCTGGGAAGCGCCTCAGAGAGGCTGCCACTTGGTGGCATCAGAGCCTCACCAGGCTTCCCTCTGAAGCTTCCCCTGAAGCTTTCTTCCTGCTTTGGGTTAGATCTGCCCTAGGAACAACTGCCTCTCTAAGTCCCTTTACAGCTGCAATGGGTGGCCTGCAGTCTGATGCCCCGCACAACCCACCCAATGTAGACCTGCACTCCTAGGAGAATATTCAATTACTGGCGATTGTTGAAGGAATCACCTGGTAGAGAATGATGTGACCCAGGTATAGAAAGACCCATGTCTGGTCTTCGTTATGTCATTGCCAAGTTGTACAACTTTGGAGTCTCTGGGCCTCTGTTTCTTCATCTGTGGGAGAAGGGAGTTGAGACATATGAATCTGAAGTGTCTACCAATGTCCCTGCTCCAGCGCTGATCCAGTCAGCTCACCTTCAAGATTTGACTTCCCTGAAGGGCCAAGGGTCACAGAGTGAAGGGGCCTCTGCTTGGTGCCACTGATGGAAGAGGGTCTGGTACATGGAAAACTTTACTGGGAGCCCAACTGCCTGTTCATGGCAAGAGTCCAGTTGCATGGATAGAATTTCCCAGAAATTCCAGGGATGGATATGTATGTCTGTGCCAGTGGGGTGGAAGAGGCCTTAGTACCTCAGCCTTGGGTTGCCTAGGAAACCTGTTAAGGAAAGTTCCAGTCCAATCCTTTCCTATCTCCTGGAGGAGATGCTGTGGGACAGGAAGTCATAAGGAAGAATGAATGACCTAAATACCACTGGATGATAGGTATACTATTAAATGGCAAATTTTACCTTATGTGAATTATATTTCAACTTTAAAAGGTGGTGAATGCTTAACAAAGCAAGAAAAAGGGGGAACTCTAGGGGTAAAGAAGGTGAAAGAATATTCTAGAAGTCTCTACACCTAGTGCTATTACAAAGTTTTCCTTTTGTAATAGTATGAATTGAATATGCTTATTGTAGTCCTTGATGAAATGTATTAGATGATCGGGGTCCAAGTGAAACTCAAATGCCTAATTCTAGAAGAGCAAGTCAGAAGGGAAAAAAAATTTCCCCTTGTACAGACAGGCAGTGGGAGAGGAGGGAACTCCCTGCTGGCCCCAGTCCCAGCCCTCTCAGGATTTCCTTTCCCAGGGTCTCAGTTCCTGGTTCTTCAGGCCATGCCTGGGGACTCCAGGCTCCCCTTCCCCAGCAACCCAGAGCCCCTGTGGAAAAATCCCTTTTCTCTTTTGTTGAGCTAGAACTGAGGTGGAATTTTCCAAAAGGAACTTTTCCTCAGAAATTGAAGGGGAAAATAAGTACAAAGTTCTGAGGAAAAAAAAAAAAAACATTTTTAATCAGTGTGTAGATTTCCATGGTGATGGAAGATCAGATCAGGGTTTAGGCAAGAGATGCTGGGGCTTTTTCTCTGGTCTTAAGTCTGAGCACTGTCCCCATCAATGAACACCCCACTTTTCCCTTACCCCTTCAGGGATGAGGAAGGAATTCACCCCTGGACCTTCCATAGCACCATGTCCAAGGCTGGGCTGTTGGAGATGAGTCTTGAGCAGCTCTTGAGAGCAGGCAGAGCTTTTGTCTCTGCTGCCACCTAAGTGGGTTTAGAATCACAGAGAGACACATATGGTGGACATTGTGGTTACCTTCTAATCCAACTCATTCCTCCTGTCCACCTTCAATTTTCCAATGAAGACACAGACCCAGAGAAATGAAGTCTCTTGCCCAAGATCATCCAGGGTGCCAGCACCGGAGATGCCCATGTAGGTGCCCTCTGGTTGGTCATTAGGCATGGTGCACCTATAAGTGGAAAAGCCCTTCCATGACCTCTTGGGGACTTTGGCTTTGGAAAAGACTCCCTTGGGCATAGAGGGTCAGTCTTCCTTACCACATGGCCCACTGGGCAGAAGAACCTGGGCATCTTCAGTCGTGGAAAGGAGGCCCATAGCATCTTGTCTTTGGATGCTGTTCGCTAGCACCTCCTTGAGAAGTAGGGAGTGATAGCAGTGATTTGTAGATGGGGCTGATCAGAAGAGACAGGACCTGGGAGTCTCAGGACTGGCTGCCCTTACAAATCAGATTAAACCAGTTACAGACCTTATTTAAAAGTTGGACTTTTGATACTGCATATCTGAGTTGTAGCCTGAGTGAAACTTAGCTTCATGGAGGGTTCATGGTGGTTGAAGCTATGGGAAAATAGGACTTAGCTAAGGAGTGTGGACAGGACAAGGACCTGGGGCTTTGGGACCAAGTGACCAAAGAGGAAAGTGCTGAAAAAGTGGTCAAAGTCAGGGAAGACTGAAGAGGTGCTGCTGGGAGCCAGGATGCAGGTTTAGGAGAGCAATGATGAATACAATTTCATATTACAAGAGGAACGATGATAAGATGGAGAAAGGGCTATTTGATTGACATCTAGAAGAAAAAAGTGACATTTAAGAGTAGTGGCAGGGAAGAAATCTGTCAGCTAAATCACTGGTGTCAATGAGTGAGGGGATGTCAAAATGGAAGTAGAGTGAGTGTTTGCTTTGAAGCACTTGTTCACAGAACTGGAATACAATGTACATGGGAAGTAGATAGGGAAAATGGGGAGCCGGGGCATGTCTGTGTGTGCAGAGAAGGGATCCTGTTGATGAGTGTAGAACAAAGATTCTAGAAAAAGAATGGCCATTTTTCTGTTCGTTTGGCTTGGCTTTTTGTTTGCTTTATATTGGTTTTTTAAATTGAGTTTTTGTGAAATCACATTCAGATCCCCTCCCATATCTGCACCCCTTATTTACTACCCGCCCCCACCAAATATATATACCTATAGAGCCATGACTATCAATGTGGGTTCAGTCACTGGAGCCTGGCTTAACTACCAAGAGTCTCACCCTTAAATGAGACTGAATCTCCCCATCCCAGGTGCCATCAGTTGCCAATAGTCCTTCAGGTAAGGTTGGGGTTTCTTATCTACTTCCCCATGTCTATTCTGGGATTTTGTCTAGCTTAAGCTTACATGAGACTTGTGCATGATGTCACCATTGCTATGAGTACATATGAGAAACTGACCAGCTGTCTGGAAAACTATTTCTTTTTGGTCATCCACCTCCTCTAGCTCCTACAATCTTTCAGCACCCTCTTCTGCAATAATCCCTGAGTCTTGGGAGGCAGAAGTTTGATATAGGTATCCTATTCAGGGATAAGCAGTCTGAAGACTCTTCTTTTCTGTATGTTGGTCAGTTGTGTTAATCACCATCTGCTGTATAAGGGTGAGAGTTGAGAGATGCATTAGCCTATGGGTAGAATTTTCAGTTAATAAATTTCAGTTATGAATTTCAGTTTAATATTGTATCTATTTAGCTGAATAGTTGTGGCCTATGGGCTGTCTAGTCTTAGGTTCTAGGCCTTGTATCCGTGTCAGGTATGGGCTCCATCCTACGAATTAAATCCAGTTAGAAAGTAATTGGTTACTCCTTGGAATATCTTTTTCCATCCTTTTACCTGAGGATGCTGTCAATCATTGTTGGTGAGGTGTGTTTCTTGGAGGCAGAAAACTGATGGATTTTTTTTTTATTCCAAATGAGGCAATTTTTAACACATTTTTCCATAAATAACTTGAAGCAGGTTATATAAAAAATATATATATACAATGAAATTTAATGGGGGAAAAATAGGAATAAGAAATCAAACACCAAAGGATTTACCAACATGGGGTCAACTTTGGTGGCATAATGAGGGTTTCTATTAGCACTGTTCTCTTTTTTTGAAAATCCTAACAGAGCATAGGGTGGAGGTTTATTTGCAGAAGAGTGCATGCCCCCTCCCCATTTATATCTGTGCTGGAAAGTCCACACTCAAATAGAGAATTAAATCCAATTAGAATCCCAACAGCCGCACAAAATGGCAAGAGAGGTGCCTCATGACTTTCTTGGCTTATATATCCTTAGCCCCTCCTCCATATGCAGCTAAGGTCAACTGATTAGGTGGGAGGGGTAGCTGACTCCCCCATCAACTTCTTGAGGAGCATGGGAAGGAGGTGTGACTATAGCTTGCTGGCATAGTGGTCGGAGGACTGTTCCACTTAACACTCCACCCCTTCTCTGGCTCTTACATTCTTTCTGCCAACCTCTTCTGCAAAAGTCCCCAAGCCTTGGAGGGGGTGATATGTGTGGGATGATCTTCCTCCTGTTGTGGGTCCTGGATTTTTTTTTTTCTTTTTTGGAGACAGGCTCTCCCTGTAGCCCCAGCTGTCCTGGAACTCATTATGTAGACCAGGCTGGCCACAAACTCACAAAGATCTGCCTGCCTCTGCCTCCCAAGTGCTGGGATTAAAGGTGTGTGCCACCACGGCCGGCTGGATCCTGTTTTTTAATGCAATCAATTAGTCTGTGTCTTTTTACCAGAGAGGTGAGACCATTAATATTCAGGGTTATTACTGACTAAGGTTTAATAATTCCTATTCTGTTGGTGTTGTAGTGCTGTTTACTTAGATCTGTCTTGGTTGCTGTTTTGAGATGATTTATTTATTCTTTGTGTCCTCTTGAGAGTGTTTAATCTCTCCAGACCAAAGTATCCCATTGAGTATTCTCTGTAGAGCTGGTTTTGTAGACATAAATTACTTAATTTTGGTTTTATCATGGGAAGTTTTTATTTCTTCTTAAATTAAAACTCATAGTTTTATTGTGTATAGTAGTCTGGGATGGAATCTGTGTTCTTTCATGACTTTTATGACATTGGCCCAAGTCCTTCTGGCTTTCATAGTCTTCAGTAAAAAGTCAGCTGTTATTTTGATGGGCCCACCTTTTTATGTGACTCGATCTTTCTTACAACTTTCAATATCTTTTCTTTGTTCTGTACATTTAGAGTTTTGACTATTATATGACATGAGGAGTTTGTTTTGTTCTTTTACTTGGTGTTCTGTATGCCTCCTGACAGCTATCTCTTTCCCTAGATTTGGGAAATTTTCTTCTATGATTTTTTTGAAATAAAATAAATTTAATTTGATACTTCTTGCTGATGAGTAGTCTTCAACCTTTATTTTCAAATATGTCACAGTGGCTCTACTTTTGTAACAATCTTATTTATTTGTCTTCAGCAACGGGGCTGCCACACCTTGAAGACTGGAGTTTTCCTGTTCACATCTTGCCAGAGTGACACCATCTCATTTTTGGTGTTTCAAAGTGAACTCAGGAGTGAATCACTTAGCTCTAAAATATGTTTCAGTTCAAAACTTAGTTGGGTTACTTTGTCACCCAGGGGTGAGACCCAGTGTGTAAAAGGTCAAATGCCAGTGAATGGTGGACACTGGGAGGCTCCTCCAGAAAAAATAACCTTGCTGGAGCCAGACGAGGATTTATGAGCTGTGAGCCAAAACACAACTGCTCTACTTCCGTCCACAGCAAGGATCACACAGGCTGGACAATGCACCATGGATGAAATAACTGAATAACCACATTTAAGACCTCACCACAAACCAGTATGAATTCATAGTACTGTGGAGAGGCATCAGCTACAATATCGAAATTCCGGATTGGCTGTAACGAGGTGAGCGTAACTGAGACCCCCTTGAATGGAATATGCAGATGAGACAGACTCAGGCATCTGGCAGGCCCCGGTCCCCCAAGCTGTCCCGTTGCACCCAGGGTGCCGCCGCCTCCACCCACAGGCACTTCCCAGGGCATAGGGGCTCAGGATCCTGGGGTGCCAGGCCAGCACTCAGTGACCCTCTCTTCTATGATTTTTAAATATATCTTCTATGCCTTTGACCTGGATTTCTTTTCCTTCTTCTATACCTATGACTTATAGATTTGGTCGTTTTACAGTGTCCCAGAGGTCTTTCTTGTTCCTGGGTTATTTTACATTGATGTTTTCTTCAGTTAAGCAATTCGTTTCCCCCAAGCTTGTCTTCACGAACTGATATTGTCTGCTGCATTTCTTCTCTTTCCTTTTTACTTCTTTCTTCTAAGTTTTTTGTTTGGTTCCTAAGTTTTTTATTTCAAGTTTTATTTTAGTTTGGCCTTTCTTTAGAGCTCCTCTTTATTGAATTTTTATTTCGTGTTTTGAGTTGTTTTAGTTATTTTACTGTGTTTTCATTGTCTTCTTTTAGTCTTTTATTCCTATCTTCTTTGAGTTCCTCGAGCACATTTATAATTGCTATTTCAAATAATTGTGCGTCTGTGAGGTTGCCATTCTTAGGAAACATTATGATGGGGGAGGTGCTAATTTCTGCAGTAGATATATTATTTTGATTATTCCTGGTGTCTGTGTTTTTTTTTAATGAGTCCTAGGCACCTATTTGTGTCATTGGTGGTGTTTCTTGGTATGGGTAGATGATCTCATCTTTGTTGAGTGGTTATTTGTATCATTGTTTGCTGTTTTTGCCAACTTGTAAGGCTATGGCCCAGCTGATCGGCTCTTGGTGCTCAGTTTTGGGGCACATTATGTTGATATACAAATAGGGTGTAAGAAGTAGTCTCAGTTAAGCTAAAGATAGGTGAAATTTTTGAGTTGAGGTTCCAGGGTTGACTCCTCACAGTCCTGGAACATTAGGGTGGGCTTGCTGATTGCTAGGTGTACAGGTTGGTTGATAGGTCAGGCTGGGAGAGCTCACAGGTCTTAGGGTATAAGTATCCTAGTAACCCAAACAGATCCAAGAGCAAGGCAGGTCTGAAAAAGCTCCCAGCAGACACAAGTGTCCTGGCAGAGCTAAGATAGCAATGGTGGAGTGCAGAGGCTTGTGGGAAATGAAAGTCACCACAGCTGGTCTGGAAAAGTTCCCAGATCTGGGAGTTCACAAGGGTCCTAACAGAGTAGAGATGGCAGGGAGATATGGGAAAGGGACTGTATCAAGGCAGGTCTGGTAAAGTCCCCAGGAGCTCCTGGGTAGAGCTCAGATCACAGAACATGGGGGCCAGGATGTAGGGTATGGGATGGGAAAGGAAATTCACCAAGGCACGTATGAGAAAGCTCCCAGATCTGGGAATCCACAAGGGTCCTAATAGAACAGCGATGGCAGACTCTGTTTCTGATTTGTTTTTGAGACAGGCCTTCATATAGTGTAGACTGGCCTCAACTCCATATGTAGCTAAGGCTGGCCCTGATTTTCCATCTTCCTGCCTTCATCTCCCAAGTTCTTGTATTACAGGTGTGTCACCATGCTCAGCTCCAAGAGGAGCTATTTAAACATGATAATTGAATGGGAAGATGAGGTGATGGAGAGAATAGGGAGGGACTGGCCTTGGGAAGGAAGCAATGACCTCTCTTCTTAAGGAGGGCACACTAAGGACACAGGTAATCTCAACTGGAGACTGAAGTTTATTAATAGGAAAGAAAAAGATATGATACCCCTTTTTACACCAGCAACTAAAAAGTGAGGTTGTCTGTAGATAAGGCTGCCCAAGTCAGGATAAGGACACAGAGGACTGAGAGGGAAGTAAACATGGATGATGAGCAATGAGTATGTGTGATAGTGCGCATATATGATGCAATGATCATGCATGCTTGGTCATGAGCAATGGGCAACCCACATATCTGATGGGCAAGAAATGATGAGCAATGAGCATGCACAATAGTGCATAGTGTGATGGGCAGGTAATGAAATGTGTGATGAGCTTTAAGACATGTGACAGGCAATGGGCATGTGTGAGGGACAGTGGACATGTACGATGGGAAGAGAGATATACGATGGGCAATGCATACACATCACGGGCAATAAGCATGTATAATGATCAGTGTTAATGTATTATGGCCAACACTCATGAGCAATGGACAAATAGCATGCACAATGGTCAGTGTGCATGCTTAATGGGTAATGAACATGTGTGATGGGCAATGAATGTGTGATGAGCAATAAGCATGTGTGGTGAGCAATAAGCGTGTGTGATGGCTAATAAGCAGGTGTGGTGGGCAATAAGCATGTGTGGTGGGCCATGGATGTGGGGGGACATGGCCACTGGGGACTTGTGCTCACCTCAGGCCCATCTTTCATAAAAGGGTGAATGTACTGATACAGTTGGTACAACTCTATCACTGGAAAGTAAAAACAATGCAAGCTATAAATAAAAGCCAAAGGGGAGCTGGCCATCCTAGAAGCAATTTCTGAAGCTTTGTTAGCATAAATTTGTATTGATATAACTTTATTAAAGAATTTCTACTCATTAATCAAAGAACATGTTCAAAATAATATTTTCTAAATCGAATTCATTTTTACATCTCTTCACAGGCCTAGCTTTAATGCTTTTATGATTTTATGTGGTTGCAAATGTTACATACTGCTTTATGCTCTATTCTCTAAAAATGGCCACAATACATAGGTCCTGCATGTTCTTCTGGAAACCAGATACTCTTTCTCATAAAATGGTCTTGCTTTTCCTTCTCCTTGAAAACCGGATGGGGCTTTGTGATGCTCATTGAATAGACATGCAAGTGAACCTATATATTTGCGAGACTGGGCTGCATGAGGTGAATCAACGTTTGCCTGGCTCTTTCTCTAGAAACTTCTGCTCTTGGAACTCATCCACAGTGTTCTGAGGAAGCCTGAGCCACACACAGTCTCGTGGCCAGCAGAGTCAGCCAAATTCTCATCTGAGGCCAGTATCAACTGCCAAACATGTGAGAGAACTCTGATGAACCTCCGATGATTCCAGCCCTAGCTGAGCCCAGCATTGAGAGCCTGGATAAGCCCACAATGTAGTTATTCTGCCGGAATTTCTGACCTGCAGTAAGTGACTGTTTCATGCCACCAAGTTTTAGGGCAATTTCTTAAGCAGCCATAGTATCTGGCACACATACAGGTTTTGTTTTATAACTTTTGCATGTATTAGCACAAACATTTTCTTGTGTTACTTTATAGTCATCATAATTACTTAATTGGGTACAAAATATTTTTGAGTTGATGTAGTATACTTATTTAAATATTGTACTATTCTTGGCTATTTAGGAGGCTTCTTATCTCTCACTATTTAACTGATGATATAAAAAAGTTGTGCATGGAGATGTTTCCTTTTTACTGAATTGCTTCGTTGGGACAAATTCCCAGAAGTGGAATTACATTTGGGCATGAACATTTGTATGGCATCTCAAATGGAGTACCAAATTACTTCTCATACAAAATTATATCAATAGATTCTGCCATCAATTATACTTGGCAATTTCAGTACATGAAACCACTCTAATTCATTTTAAATTGAACTGGGACATATGTATATAACCACATTAATGAAAAACCTTTACAATATTGTCACCAGTGTTAGACACCCTCATCAATTTTGCTAATTTAATCAGCAGAAATTATGTTTATAACTAAATTGTGTTTATCATTGTTTATAATTTGCATATCTTGGGCAGAGATTAAGGTGATTATTTTCATGTTTTAGAAATTGTTTTCAACCCTATCTGAAGTATCTTTGTGTGTTCTATATTCAATAATGTGTTTATCAGAGCTCTTAAAAATCATTGTTCCCTTAAGCCGCAGGTCACAATCAATTAATTAGACTATGAATTAATCAAATGGCACATGACCAATATTAAAAAGAAACTAGAATAGAGTAGAATGGAAATACCAGAGCATTGTGCACATAAGTCTCTCTCTCTGTCTCTGTCTCTCTCTTGTGGGTGTGTATGTAAAACTTCTTGTTCCAAAGTAAGTGGAGTGTATATTGGGTCATGATATAAAATATTCTTAGTGCAGCTTGCTGTAATCTTAGCACTCAGGAGGCAGAGACTGGTGGATCTCTGAGTCTGAGACCAGTCTTGCCTAAATAGAGAGTTCTAGGCCAGCCAGTGCTACAAAGTGAAGACACTGTTTTAAAAAAAATTCTTACTGCAACAAACATATTTGAAAATTATCAGTCTTGGGTTGATAAGATGGCCTAATGTGTAAAAGTGCTTGCCACCAAGCTTGTCAACACAAGTTCAATCCCCCTAGACTCCCAATGGTGGAAAGAGAGAACTGACTCCTGCAGGTTGGCCTTTGACCTCCATATGTGTACCATGTCACATGTACATACATGTACACACATGCACACCACTAAATAAATAATATCAGCCTTAGAAATCACATTTATTAACATTTTTTCACACTGCTGTAAACATTTCCCAAGTTGTGACTTCCTTTCTATATTTAATTTTTTCTTTGCACTGCTTTAATTTTTCACACAGTTCAACCCAGCAATCCTTTGTAATTTCTTATTTCCATCAAAAACAGAAATTCATCTTGTTTCCACAAAGGTGATATAAGATCCATCCTATGTTTTGTCAACTCAAGTCTTCCTGATGCATTTACTCAACACATCCTCAGACCTACAAAACTTCGTATCGACTCAGCACAAGGCAAATGAAGAGCTTTAGCACAAACGCTATTACAGAGTCGGGAGACCCTTGAGACACACGTCCCACTTCCCACTTCCAGTTGTCAGCCTCTGTGGCATCAGCACAATGATTTCCGGTGCAAATGCTGGATAAGCAAATATTATAATAGTTACCCAGAGATAACTAGAGAATGATGAAAAAGATGGAGGGGAAGTGAACTTGTAAATTCCAGGGCGCATGGATACAATCAGAATAAGTCTGGAGAGCTGAGTTTGAGGATAAAGCTCTTGTAGCAGAGACTACCAAATTATTGCTTATTGTAGACTTGCCAAGCTCATTTACCCCGGCCACCATGCATGGGATCGATCGTTATTTCCATTTCATAGATGAGAAAACTGGAAAGCAAAAGGGCTACCTGACTCAGTCCAAGGCCAACAAAGTGTCTGGTTAATAATCTACCTGATGCAGTCCAAGGCCAACAAGTTAATAGGTATCTGGGGTTTGAACTTCAAGCATGCACTCTATCACTGGATTGTGTTCGTCTCCTGTGGGAGCTAAGGGCTGCGATGAAAGGAGAAGCAAATTCCTAGAGGCAGAGTTACTTCCCACACAGGAGTCTTAATCGGATACTTGGATCACTCTGTGGGAACCTGCCACAGAGCCTCTTCCACTCTAGGGAATTTCTTTTCTTTTTTAAAAAATATTTTATTTTATGTGTATGAGTGTAATACCTGCATGTATGTGAGTGCACCCATGTCGTACAATGCCACAGAGGTCAGAAGAGGGCTTTGGATTCCCCTGGAACTGGAGTTAAGGACAGTTCGTAGCCACCATGTGGGTGCTGGGAATCGAACCCGGGCCCTCTGCAAGAATAGTCAGTGCTCTTAACCGCTGAGCCATCTCTCTAGCCCCCACCTTGGGGAATTTCAGTGAACTTGACCTAGCCCTCTGGAATGAAGACAGTCCCTATTGAGATAAAGAGTGGTGTTTCGCATTCCATTCTGATTTCCTTGGATGCCATTCAGATCACAATTCTTAGTGTGATGTAGTCGCAAAGGCACAGTAGTGATTCAGGACAGAAGCTACAACCCTGGTCTGTGACTCACTTGGGCTTCTTCCTGTCTTTGGGATGTAGGGTGAGAACTCTTCACTTGTTAAGAGGTGACAATCCTACTTTTAGCCTCCAGAGGTTGTTGTGAGATGAAACTTGGTCCATAGTAAGTGGATGTTAGCCCTGGCTGTATGCTGTGATCATTTCTTCTGAAGCTGATACATTTTACATTAGCTATGTTTGTTATTCTGCTTGGATTCTAGGAGATGATCTAGTCTTAACAGCTGTGTGTTGACAGCATGAGGTTTTATGTTGATTCTTATAACTTGCCTTTAATCATTTGACACTATATATCTACTTTTTCATCTTCTAGAATACATACTAGTTGAATGGCATGCCATAAGTCCTCAGTAAAATTATTAATGATGTCCCCCTTTCATACTTAAAAATACTCTCACTGCAAAGATAAGCCATATGGTCAGTCTACCTGGAGAGCCTTACCTGTGGTCACTGCTATGTTATATGAGCTTTGATCTGAGAGCCGAAGGTGGCATAGACTTGAGGACAGTGATTTTTGTTATTTTTTCATGTGAGGACCCTTTTAGCAATCAGAGAATTGAGACCTTCTGAGAACAATATTTTAAGTGCATAACATTAAATGCACACAGTTTCAAAGGCATGCCATCATTTTAAAAGTCTGCTATCAAAATATTGAGATAAAACACATTTGTAGTGCGGTACTAAATGTTTTGTTTAGGTTAATGATGAAATAACAGGTCTAGTGATTGGTTGAATAGCTACTATATTTTCAAAGTAGTGATGGGCATCAATGACATGTGATATGGAATTTACTCAGATTTTCTTTTCCCTTTTTCCCTTTTGCACTGTTATTTTTATTATCAAGATATGCCAAAGGGCATTACAAAGAAAAGAATAATTTTAAAAAATTTGATCTCCCCTCTCTAAATACATAAGTTTAAGATTGTGAACAAGACAGACAAGGGAGTAGTCCTTAGGGGGTCAGGAGTGAATGATGTCCATTGGGTAAGCAGTGCTTAATTGATAAGTCAAGTGGGTCCAGAAAAAGGGAAAGTATGCATACATTTCTGTGAGCTTCAGTTTACCTTTTTGGAAATGGCTAAACTCAGGTCACAGCTGAGATCGTAGTGTCTTGGGAAATCAGTGGATCAGAGCAATGGACTCAGATCCAAGCCTAGTAGGGAGCCCCCAGCCTAGTGGTAGGAATTTTTATACAGTAAACAATGAACAGGAGTTCTGGAGAACTCTGAGGCTTATCAGGGGGAAAGGAGGATCAGTAGTTCTGTAAAGGGCAGGTGCCCAGAAAAGAGGGGCCAGGAGCCCAGGAGTAGGGCAAAGAGTGCAGTGACAAGGAGGAGACCATCAGCACAGCAGAAGAACGAAAGCCTGGGGGAGGGGAGAGGAGGGGCTGAACCTGGCAGAGGGTAAAGCCAGAGGGGCCCACAGAAGGGATAAAGGGTGACTAGAAGGTTAATGACAGAGCAGGCACCAGACAAGGGAGTGCCCATAGTTTTTGAGTTTTTGATTCTAGAGGACTTTGTGGGGAAGGCATCAGAGTCAAGATAGGCTTTAATTGTGTTTACTTATGTATTATTAGTTTTTCCTTTTAAATATTTTTATTGAGTTTTGTGCATTTCATATAATACATCTCAATCAAATTTAGGCGCCCCCCCTTATTTATTTTTTTTATGTGTATGAGTGTTTTGCTTGAATGTATGTGTCATCATGACATGCAATGCCTGTGGAGACCAGAAGAGGGCTTTGGATCGCCCTGGAACTGGAGTTACAGACAGTTTTTAACTGCCATGTGGTGATGGGAACTGAACCAGGTCCTTTGCAATAACTACTCGTTAACTGCTGAGCCATCTCCCCAGCACCTAAAGATAGGTGTTAATAGGGTTGTTATCAGTTACAATTTTATTAGTGACAAAGTCACATGATTGCTTCTATTCATTTTTGACTTTCATAATCAAATCTCATTTCCCCTCTGTCCAGCATTCACATACCTCTTGAATTATATCCAGTTTCAGAACCACTGCACGAGTGTGAAGCCAGCAGGAGGCAAGCAAACTAGACAGAGATTAAAAGGAAAAAGAATAGAATAGGTGTGCACTTGGTTTCTGGACACAAGAAGTGAAGGAAAAACTGTGGCCTGATGCAAATAATAAGGCATGATTGGCTTCATATATGTCAACTTGGGGTACCACATGGTGCTATATCCTGTAAGGATCATGTTTTCACAGTGGCTTAGAATGTAGACCTTAATGTCTGACAGATGGTTTTGAACCTTGTTCCCACCTGCGTGCATTTTGTACAAGTTATTTGACAGTTCTGTACTATAGTTTTCCTTCTGTTTGCTGGGAACAGTGCTGCCTCCCTTACAAGCTCATGATGAAGATTAGAGATGTCAAAGGCTTGGTATTGTGCTTGCTATGTCCTAAGCCTTCCATCAATATCTTTGGCAATAGTTTTACCTTCACCATTATTAGGAAGGACCTCTGCCCTGTGGGATGTATCCAAGTCCCCAACAATTATTAAAACATGAGTGTTGCCGAGTGTGGTGGCACACACCTTTAGTCCTAGCACTCAGGAGGCAGAGACAGGCTGATCTCTGTGAGTTCAAGGCCAGCCTGGTCTACATAGTGAGTTAGCTGGGGCTACAGGGAGACCCTGTCTCAAAACAAACAAAAAGAGTGTTGACCCAAGTTGAACCAGCAGGGGGAAGCATACACCACACTATAAGCTTAGGAGACTAGGAAGTGGGGCCGTATGGATGGAAAGAAATTTCCTTTTGCTCACATGGCCTGAGCAGGAAGAACAAGTCTTCCTTCTGTCCTTGCTTGGCTCACAGCCTTCTAGAGGGCCTCCAGTCTTAGGTCTTGGGTTAAGGCCACTCAGACCATAGAGGTACTGTTAGATGGATTCTACTGAGACAGGCAGGCAGGCCAGGGAGCAGCCAGGAACCAGCTGGATATGTATTCCACTATCCAAGAGGAATTTCATTGCATATATGGAAAGAATAGGTGCTGGGCCAAGGGGGAATTCTATTGTATGTGGCAGAGCCATATGCAACATTATGTAAAGTCTTTATGTTGTCTAACTTTTCACCTGCCTTCTTGCTAGTGGAACTGTCACCTCCCTACCACATGGTTCTGGATCCATCAGAGTTATACAGACTATGCCTAACTTGGGATCTTCCAGCCTAGGAATCCTAGCCTGCCCTCACTATTAAGCAGTTATTGCTTGATGTCTCCCTGAAGTGAATAATCCACAAAGTTTTGAAGTAGCACTCCACTCACACACATAGAAAGAAATGTCTGCTCTAAGGCAGAAAAATACAAAGTTGTAGGTACTGAGATCTTGTCCTGTCTCTTTTATACCCTTCTCCAGGGAAATCCAGGAAATGAGATGCAGTTGAACAGGCTAGTAGGAACATCATACATGAACTAGGCAGAATCATCTTTTAGAAAACACTTTCCTAAAGGAAAATGCTACCTCTTTCAAGTAATTACTAAGGAATCATTCCAAGGTCTGCATACTGGAGATTCTTTTCTATTCTATTCCCCTTCGAACGCACCAGAAAGCTGGGCATGTAGCTAGTCTTCTAAGTACACCTATTGAGTAGTACAACGTTCGGGAAATAGAGAGCCCCAAGACATTCAACTTAGCTCTTCATGGAGGATTTTAATTTTCCTTAAACTCTTTTTAAGAATCAGAAGCCAGGGTTGGAGCAATGACTGCTTTTGCAGAGGACCCAAGTTTGATTCCCAGCACCCACATGGTGGCTAACAACCATCTACAACTCCAGTTTCAGAGGATCTGACACCTTCTTCTGACGTCCGTGGGCACTGCATGACATAGGTGCTCTTACACACATACAGGCAATACACTCATACACACAAAATAAAAATAAGAAATAAAATATTTTTAAAAAGGATCAAAAGCCAAAGCCAGTGAAATGGCTCAGTGAGTAAAGGCATTTACCCCACACCTGATGACCTTCATGTGATTCCAAGAACTTACACGGTGGAAGAAGAAAACCAGAACTGACTCACACAATTTGTCTACTGACTTCCACACCCATTCTGCATCCACATCAACCACCTGGAGGTGGGGGCGGGGGGGGGGAGAGAGAGAGAGAGAGAGAGAGAGAGAGAGAGAGAGAGAGAGAGAGAGAGAGAGAGAGAGAGAAAGAGAGAGAAAGAGAATAAATAATAATCAGAACCCAGGCTGGAGAGATGGCTCAGTGGATAAGAGCACTTGCTGATCTTACAGAAGATAAGGGTTTGGTTCCCAGGATCCACATTGTTTTCCCACCTCCCTGCACCCACCATCTCTGCTCTGTCAAAACCCTCATGGACTCCCAGTTCTGAGAACGTCCCAGGACCTGCCTTGGACCATGAGGCATCAACCCTGGAACCTCAACTCAAATGTATCCTTAGCTTATCTGAGACCACTCCTTACACCCCATATGCACATCAACATAAAGTGGGCCCAGACTGAACACCACTCAACTGGGTCATAACCTGCCAAGTCAGGGAAACAGCCAACAAAGATTCAAATAACCACTTAACAAAGACAAGATCATTCAGCATCCACATGGTGGCTCACAATTGTCTGTAACTCCAGTTTCAAGGACTCTGACACCCTCTTCTAGCCTCTGCAGGTGCCAGGCGTGCCTGTGGTACACATACATAAGGGCAGGCAAAAATTTTATACCCATAAAATAAAAAGAAATGAACCTTCTTTTAAAAAAATCAAAACCAGCCGGGCGTGGTGGCGCACACCTTTAATCCTAGCACTTGGGGATCTCTGTGAGTTCGAGGCCAGCATGGTCTACATAGCGAGTTCCAGGTCAGCTGGGGCTACAGGGAGACCCGGTTTGAGACCAATAAATAAATAAATAAATAAACAAATAAATAAAATCAAAACCCCTTTTCAAATGATATGGTGTATAGCTAAACAAAGGGATCAAAAATGTATTCGTCTGGTTGAAGTGGGACTGGGAGGGGAAGAAAAGGAATATCACCTTTCCTCTTCCTTACCCCAAGCCCTGGGAAGAGACCCAGGCTTCCTCAGAAACAGTTTGAACATTGTGGTTTCCCACTGGAAGACAAAACAATATAGTTTAAGGTCAAGACTATGCCACTGATGACCTGGGATGTCCATACTAAGAGGACATCAGTATATGTGATTGCTTTAGTTTCTTTTTCTATTGCTATGACAAAACTAACTTATGGGAGAAAGGGCTTATTATAGCTCAGAGTTCCAGGTTACAGTCCACCATGGTGGGGAATCAAGGGGTTAGGAAGCTGAAGCAACTGATCACACTTCATCTGCAGTCAGAAGGGACAAATAAATGCATGCAAGCACCTGCTGGTCAGCACCTTCTCTACACTTACACAGTCTAGGATGTCCTTCAGGGAATGGGATTTCCCACAGTAGGTGGGTCTTCCCAAATAAACTAATAATCAACATTAGCACCCACAGACACTTCCAGAAACCCATCTCCCAGGTGATTCTAACTGCTGTCAAGTTGAAAATTAGCACTAACCATAACAGTGACCTACGGAAAAAGAATACAGGTTCAGCTCTAGTCTTAACAGTAACTACCAAGACCAGTTGACTGTTGGATCAGGCTAACTGGGAGGTAAGGCCTCCTGCTTCTTCAGGGTGCCCAGGTCCAGGCCAGGAAGCCATTGCAGGTCCATGTGGCCTACAGGATGGAGGGGCTTACAGCCACCCTCTGTTCTGCCCATCCACCACATTTCTGGCCTCATCCTATGCTCTGACTCCAGGACCTCCCCTCTGTGCTGAACAGGTTATGGAGGTCTGTCCATACTGTGGTCAGTATCTCATGTTTGGGTCCCTTTTGACCCATGCTTCAAATTCATCAAATCTTATCTGACTCCTGTGCAAGGGACCTAAGGCTGGTCTGCCCTCCCCAGGTTCAAGCTTTCTACAAAGTTAGCACCCTGGTCATTCAAAATCTGCTGCTTCATCTGTGACCACCCCCTCTCTTGCAGCCTCAGACCATTGAAATCACTTCTACCTTATGGGAAATTTTGCTTATCTCTAGTGAACAGACCTCTTATCTAGCAAACCAATAAGAATCAGAGACAAAATCATTTTAAAAAGGTAATTCTATTAAAAGGACTTGCTTTCTCTCTTCCTTTGCTTCCTAATTAAATTGGCCACTTGAACATTTCTATGTTGGGAATTAAGAAAGTAACAGTATCAAAAATACGTTGTTCAGTTTGCCTATTTATAACCTTTATATAAATGGAATTTTACTATAATTTTTATGTTACTTTTTCTGCCTTTGCCTAACAGATTTTTTTTCCTTAGATTCATGTATGGGGAAACACATGGCTACAGTCTGCACGCTGTGAGACTCTACCATGATAAACTGATGTGGATAATGAAATAGATTCCCTTTCCCTTTAATTCCTCTCTCTCTCTCTCTCTCTCTCTCTCTCTCTCTCTCTCTGTGTTTTGTTTATTCTTTGAGACAGGATCTCCTGTAAACCCAGCCTGCCTGGGACTCACTATATAGACCAGGCTGTCCTTGATCTCATAGAGATCTGCTTGCTGCTGCCTCAGAGGGCTGGGATTAAAGGCATGCACCACTATCCCTGGTGTTAGTCTTCTCTTAAGAGGTATCTCTGCATTATCTACATGCCAAACAAGATGTTTCAGCTGGTGCAATAGTGACACATCTAATGTATGTACAACCAGCAAATTTTCAATTGGATATAATACCCACTCTTAGAGGTGGAACACACATCGGGTACCGTAGACCAGGTCAACCTCCTGTGGCAGGGGAGGATATAAGCCCCAGTGGGGAAGCCACTGCAATTCTTTTGTCAGATGGATGTGATGCATCTGCTAAAATACCATCCAAGCATTTGTATTTACTCCCATTGGTTAAGTTATTATAGCACTGTTTAGATGTTTTTGCTTTTTGCTGTTTGTGTTTTTATACTAGATGGAATCCCACTGAAAAGGGCCAACAGCCCATGGAAAACAGATGATTCAGAGACCTGAAAATTCAGTGCTTGTTACAAGGGGAGGAAGATCATCCCACACCTATCACCCCCTCCAAGGCTCAGGGACTTTTGCAGATGAGGGTTGGCGGAAAGAATGTAAGAGCTGGAGGGAGGGGTGGAGTGTTACCTGGAAGTGTCCTCTGACCACTATGCTGGCAAGCTATAGTCACACCTCCTTCCCATGCTCATCAAGGGGTCGAGGGGGGAGTCAGTTACCCCTCCCACCCAATCAGTCCACCTTGGTTGCATGTGGGGGAACAGCTAAGATATACAAGCCAAGAATGCCATGAGGCACCTCTCTTGCCCTTTTATGCAGCTGTTGGGAAGTCACAGGATCTATATTTGAGTGTGTGTTTTCCAATGCAGCCGTAAATGGGGAGGAGCACCTACTCTTCTGTAAATAAACTCCCACCCTATGCTCTGTTAGCAAGCCCAATAAACTCATTAAACAAGATTTTAAAAAAAAAGAGGCATCTCATTTTAGAATTTATAGAAACATTGTGAAGATAGTATAGCAAGTTGCCATATACCTCACACCTACTTCCCTGTTAACAAAAGACATTACGATGGTTCATTTGACCTCATTAGTGGACCGGTGTAGATAAATTTATTAACTGAGGTCTATGCTTTATTCGGATTGCCCTAGCTTTCATCTGATGCTTCTTTCCCATTCCAGGACCTTGTCTAGATTTACTCAATACTTTCTCTGTTCTTGGTTGTGACAGCTTTCAGGTGTTTCTTCGTTTTGGTGACCATGATGGTTTTGGAGAGTATTAGTCATATAGTTTGTAGCATATTCATCAATCACTATTTGATTTTAAAACAGATATTTTATTTATAGTTTTAATATGTGTATGAATGTATTGCCTGCATGTGTGTAAGTGCACATGTGTGGTACAACGCCTACAGAGGTCAGAAGGGTATCAGATACCTTGGAACTGGAGTTACAGGCAGTTGTTAGCAGCCATGTGAGTGCTGGGAACTGAAATCAGGTTCTCAGTGCTCTTAACTGCTGAGCCATCTCTCCAGCCTCATTATTTGATTTTTAAAATTATTATTATTGTGTTTGTTTAGTGGAAGAAAATAACAGATGGAGTGCCAGTCTTATCAGATGTTAACTGATGTTCACTGATCGTTTGGCAATAAAGCTTCACATATGAATACAAAATAAGATATTGCAAATATCAAAACAAAGAATGTGCAAGAGCTACTGTCCTCTTTTCCCATGTCTGTGCAGAGAGAGAGAGAGAGAGAGAGAGAGAGAGAGAGAGCTCAAATCCCCTTGAACTAGAGGTGCAGGTGGTTGTGAGCAGCTCTATGTGGGTGTCGGGAACTGAATTCAGGTCCTCTGGAAGAGCAGTATACACCCTTAACTGTTCTTAACTCCTCAGCCATAGCTCCAGCCCCTGTAATTTTTTTTAATTTTAATGGAATGTCATAATATTACAATGTAATATAAAAGAAAAAAAATCCAGAGATTTGGATTCTGGGCCCATTTCTATACCACGTTGCTTTGTGAGCTTTGGTTAGTCTTGTGAGCCTCTGATCCTCAGGGGTTTTGTTTGGTTGGTTTTTGGTTGTCCTTAATCTAAACATATACATTTTAAATGCCATGCTTATGTGTATCATTGTTCCTGAGTGCCTTCCAAATAGTATGAACTTCTTGGATTGCAAAATGTGGTAGTCAGTCTCAAGGTGCACCCACTAAACAGAGCTAGTTGACCTGTTGTAAGATACTGTGGAAATGATACTGTGTGACCTCTGCAGTTATACCACAAAAGGCACTTGTGGCTTCCATCTTGTACTATATAGGGTCTCTTCTTTGGGGAGTCAGTCATCATGTCATAAACATTCCAGTAGCTTTAGGAACAGGAACATTGAGTGAGGAACAGGGCTCCTCCCTATACCCAGTATTGACTTGACTATCATTGAGTGTGTTCCTTTAGAATCAGATCCCAGCTAAACCTTCACACAGTTGCTGCTTCAGATATCTTTAACCATTGAGAACCTCTGACCTAGATCCAGCTGGCATTCCAGAGTACCAGCAACCCTGTGAAAGGGAAGTTTATGAGTGTTTGTGAGAAAAAAACAAAGGGTTGCATCCCAAGGCTTTTGAAACTGTGTTACAGGGCCCTCCTGAATAGGAGGGTATGGGCAGGGGTGCAGTTGGCTCCACTCCCAGATGCCTCCCTGACTTGAACCATAACAGCTCTGCCTTTATCTGAGGTTTGTATAGTAAAGGTCCAGGCAGAATTTTCTGTTCTTTCCTTTTTTGGTATTTTTGGGATAGGGTCTCCCTGTAGCCCCAGCTATTCTGGAACTCACAATGTAGGCCATGCTAGCCTCAATCTCAGAGACCCACCAGCCTCTGTCTCCCAAGTGCTGAGATTAAAGGCATGTACCACCACACCAAGCCAGAATTTCTTTTTAGAATGAAGTTCATGGTGATGAATAAATCTGAAAACATTGTTTTAGAGAAACCAGATTAGATGTCCTTTATAGTTCTTTCTGTCTCTTACATTCTATGATTATACTTAACTAGTTCTATGAGGCAAATAATCCTTGTAAAATCATGAGTAGCATTTTCTTCAGGGGTCGTACCATGGAATAATATCCTATAGATGGAAACAAAAGCTCAGATCATGCTGTTCACTGATAAGCAGACCAGGAGATGCCCCTTCCTGTTGGTGAGGTCCAGCAGAACTCAGAATATGGATGCAATGTTTCTGCAGAGAAAACAGCCCTTCCCTGGACACAGTTCCAGCCCCTGGATACCACCTGCAAGCTGTCAAGGGACATGGCTTTGCTTCTGCTGTATTTGGTTATGATAATGATATTAATATCAGGAATAATGGCTGCCATGTTTTGATTGTTGTGTATACAATGTGTGGGATGGTGTTTAATATTCACGACTTCATTTACTCTTCATGATCACCATAGGGTAAGCATTTTATAAAGTGAAGAAACAAAGGCTGATACGTTAAATGATTCACCAGTCACACATTAGAAAAGTTTGTAGTAAGAACCCTTGGTCACCAGTTGGTGAAGTTTATGGTCCAGCAGAATTCAACAGCTATCCTTTGGTCAGAAATACGCTGCGGGATTAAGTCTCTCATTTATCGACAGTACTAAGAACAAACTCTGGGTTCATTCCTCATAAAAGCCCACTAAAATCCTGATGCTAGCTGGAACCTGTCCTGGAAGGTGAAAAGGTTTTTAAATATTTTTATTATTAATTTTTGATAATTTTGTACATGGATTGTGTATTTTAATCATATTCACCATCACCCCTCCCCTAACTCCTCCCAGATCCACCTCCCACCAGATCCCCACTTCGTCTTTTTTAAAAAAAAAAATTTATTGAACTTTTGTACATTTCATACTTCTTAATCAAATTCAGACCCCTCCCCCATCTTTACCCCCTACCCCCTTCTTCCTTTTTTAATGGCTCACTGATTCTACCTGTGCTGCCACACTCATGGGTATGTGGCCATCCACTGGGGCATGGTCAATCTACCAGATGCCATACCCTTAAAGAAAACCAAGTCTCCCTACCCCCAAAGCCATCAACTGTCAATAGCTCCTCAGAGGTGGGGGCTCGTGATCTCTGACCTCTGCGTCCTACAGTCTTTCTGCCCTTTTTCCACAATGGGCTGAGCCTTGGAGGTAAGGGAGTGTGACACAGATGTCGTTTATGGCTAAGCACTCCACAGATACTTTTTCTCTGCATTTTGATCACTTGTGAGTTTCTGTGTTAACTACTGTCCACTGGTGTAGAGGTTTTAGTTCCACAGAGGGAAGAAAATGGGACATCCACCGGCAAAGCAGCACCATCTTGATCCATGGATCCTGTCCATTGGTTTCCTGGATGCATTGTTAGTGAGATGAAGCTGGCTTCACCAGCCTCCACAGTGCTATCTGCTCCCCACATCCCCTTTCCAGCATGAAGTGTGGGCTCCCACCTGGACCAGAACTACCTAACACACCAGTACTCCTACACAAACTTCAAAATGCAGATCCAGCCATGCTCCTGGTCCTTTGTGACAGCCCCCGCCCCCACCCAGTGCAGACACAGCTTCTTCCACACAGGCCTTAAGCTCTCAAGATCTCGACTGAAAAGCAGGGAGGGAAATTGGCATAAGCTCACATTTTATCTTTCTGTTTCTGGGTTCACTTCTACACTGTCTGGCTATAGTGATTCATCTTAAGCAGGGTTCTAGAAGGCAGATAACTGAGTTAAAGTCTTACCAGGGCTAGGAGTATATAGCTCAGAGGACTAACCTAGCATGTGTGAAGCCCTGGGTTTTAGCCCTAGCACTGCAAAAAAACCACAAGCCCTATTACTAGTGACTGTCTCCAAGATTTTCCAGTGTCTTCAGGCCAATGCTTGTCTACCTGAAGATTTAGAAGTGGGATTAGCCAGGTAATCTGTCCTATTCATTAAAGTCTGCTCTAGAGGGTGACTTAACACTTGCTGTTAGAGAAGGTGGGACCTGCCTACTTCAGCAAGGGACCTGGACCACTGTGATGCTAGAAGAGGGGCCCAGACCAAGGTGCAGGTGGAGCCCTGGGTCCCTGTCCTAGTTTGTTCTTCATTGCTGTGACAAGACACTCTGACCAGTATCAACTTGGGGAGGAAAGGGTTTATTTGTCTTACATCTCCCAGGTCGCAGTTCGTCAGGGAGCCCAAGGTAGGAACTCAGGGCAGGAACCTGGAAGCAGGATCTGGAGCACAGGCCATGGAGGAATG
>NW_008340915.1:49862-93325 GCF_000622305.1 Nannospalax galili | reverse complement strand
ATTGAAAATAATAATAATAAATAGAAATAAATAAAAAATTTTTGAAAAGTTCCACAGTCCTTAAAAAATCCAAACACTTAAAAGTCCAATCTCTTTTAAAAGTCTCTTAACTGTGGACTCTTGTAAAATCCAAAACAAGTACTGTCTTATTTCAAAAGGGAAGAATCGGGCACACCTAAGTAAAACCTATGTCTAGCAAAGTAACTCAAGGCTGAACATCTGGGTTTCACTCATGATCTTCTGAGCTCCAAGGGGTTTTGGCAGCTCCACTTCTCTGACTCTGCCATCCACAGTACATACAGCTCACCTCACAGACCCAGGCCAGCTCCATTCCACACCTACTGCTGCCCTTGATGGTTTTCCATGGTCCTGGCATCTCCAAAAAGCTGGGGTCTCCACTGAAACTGAGGCTGAACCCTCACCAATGGCCTCTCTGGCCTCTGGAGTGCAATGCCTCAGATTCTTTCCATGACCCCTTCAATTCTGGGGGTCTTCACTGCACCTGAGGCTTCACTTTCACCAATAGCTTTTCCAGGCTTCTGAGGGTGCCAGCTGCTCTCTGTGACCCCTTCACACTTTCAACACCAAAACCATGCAGAAGACTCTTACACATTGCCAAGTCCTGCTTCCAGCTTGAGATAGAGGCCCTTG
The DNA here is from genome assembly GCF_000622305.1 of Nannospalax galili. NCBI lineage: Eukaryota > Metazoa > Chordata > Mammalia > Rodentia > Spalacidae > Nannospalax > Nannospalax galili. The sequence goes on along the minus strand of NW_008340915.1, from coordinate 92,674 downwards.
GGTCCCCTCTGTTCCACAGCTTCTGTGCACCAACCCTGAGGAAATACCTCCCATATTTCACCACAGCGATGCTGGTCTCTTGTTACTTGCAGCTGATTTTTCAGCCCCAGCTAACCAGCATCAATTGTCCCAGTAAAGCAAAGGTTTTGCTTCAGGTTCTGGTCTCTTCTTAATCACAGCTGATTCTTCAGCCCCAGCCGACCAGAACCTACAGATTCTCAATCTAAAATCGCACGCAAACAGCCCTGATGGTCTCCGCTTCCCTTTGAAGCTTCATAAGCCAGGCCTCCATCGTCTACAATTCTTTCGGCATAACTGTTCCAAGCTCCACAGCAACAAATTCTGCGCACTCAATGGCCTTTCCAGCCCAAAGTTCCAAACACTTCCAGTCCTCCCAAAAACACCAAGGTCAGGTCTGTCACGGCAATTCCCCACACTCTGGTACCAATTACTGTCCTAGTTTGTTCTTCATTGCTGTGACAAAACACTCTGACCAATACCAACTTGGGGAGGAAAGGGTTTATTTGTCTTACATCTCCCAGGTCACAATTCATCAGGGAGCCCAAGGTAGGAACTCAGGGCAGGAACCTGGAGGCAGGAGCTGGAGCACAGGCCATGGAGGAACGCTGCTTACAGGCTTGCTCCTTTGGCTCCTGCTCAGCCTGCTTTCTTATGCAACACAGGCCCACCTGCCCAGGGGTGGCACCACCCACAGTGGGCTGGGCCCTCCCACATTACTCATCAAGAAGATGCCCCTCAGACATGTCCACAGGCCAGTCTAATAGAGGCAATTCCCTGATTGAGGCTCCCTCAACCCAGGTGTGTCAAATTGACACTAAAGCTATCCAGCACAGTCCCCCATGAGGCTTGACCCCAGTTGTTCAGGTTTGCGCCCTCCTTCTTCCTCAGGAGAGGCCCAGCAACCACTGCTGTTCATCTCCAGAGAAGTGTATCTCCCATTAGTAACATGCAAGCGGTTATCTAACATGATCAGATGGGTTTATAACCATTCAACAAGCTAAGCCGGGTGCACACTGTATATCCGTCCCTTTTCTGCCCTTTGTCAACTTAATTCTGGATGAGGAACCACTAATCACAGAAGCCAGCAAAGCATTAGGGCCTCAAAGCCTACTCTTATTAGGGCATTCATCTACATCCAGCTAAGGTCAATTATTTATGCTTTTTGTCTCTCTTGTCTAGACAACTGGCATCAAAAACAGTTTTTATGAGGTAGAGCTGCTTAGGACAAGCCTAGTTGACTGTTTTTCATAGGTAGGAAGACCACTCAAGTAACCTGTGAAATTCAGTGTGTGGGGGTTTGGGTGTGGGGGAGAGTTATGTTCTCAATGTGCCCTGAAGCCGTAGTCCTCAGCCCTGGCTGCACATGAGAATCACTCAGAGAGCTTGTAAACTTGAAGTCCCTGGGTATAATTACCCAGACAAACAGCTGAGTCTCCAGAGGCAAGGTCCAGACGACCAGCATTTAAGCTCATGTCACCAGAGTGCAGCCAGGATGTGAGTGGCCACCCCAATACTAAGTGGTAAAGTGCTGGAGTAAGGGCCTCTCTTCCTGTTCACACCTCACTGGCCCATGACGGGGGATCCAGCGAGGGCAAGCTGGGAGAGGGGCAGAGGGATCTACTGTTTCACAGAACAAGAACAAGACAGGCCACACCAAATTCACAAAAGCACTTTTTATTTGAAGCAAAGAGAAGTCTGACTGAAAGTCAGTTCCAAGCATTTAAAATTCAACTGGTTAGTGGCACTATTTTGACTACAGATCTTGCTTCTCTTTGGTTAGAAATGGGTACTTGGGTTGAACTTCCCCGGGTGGGTTTAAGAAGAAAGGCAAAGATAGACTAATGTACTGACCCTGCTCTTCAGAGCCTACTTCAAGCTAATAAATCCTTGGTGCCTGGTCTGCAAGGTGCTGCACAGTGCCGAGGGACACAGGCTGCACAACATTTGCAAGGACAGGTGAGGAAGGAAGAACAGGTTCAAGTTGCTTGGGGAAGAGGTGGCACCCACAGCTTCAAACTTCTGAGTAGAAGGGGTAATCCTTGTGTTTCGCACAGCTGTCAGGAGAAAAGAACACATTTGCTTCAAAGGAGAGATTTTAAAAATAACATTCATTTATTTATTGTGTGTATCTGTGTAGGCGTGCTTGCCATGTGCTATGTGGAGGCCAGCAGGTAACTTGTATGAGTCTGTTCTCTCCTATGTGGGTCCTGGGGATAGCACTCGGGTCATCACAATTGGTGGAAAGTACTTTAACCCTATCTTGTTACCTTGCCAGCCCTCAAGAAAAAAATTTTGACTATAATGTCACCAACACACAGAAATGAGTGTTTCATCATGAGAAGAAATAGAAGCCTCAGGGGCAGTAAGCCAGTTTAGTCTTCAGACCACATATCTGCAGCTGAGGCAAGGTTCAGCCTCTAGGCTCCTCTGCCTCAGGCTGTCTAGGCCTAGGGCACAATGGGCAGCAAGGTCCAATTCCTGCCTCTTAGGAACTCAGGCTAGCTGACAGAATCACATATCATCTTATCATCTTTTTGTTGTTTTTGAGATAGGGCCCCAAGTAGCCATGCTGGCCTCAAATACTCTATGAAGTTGAGGGTGACCTTGAACTCCAGATCTTTCTGCCTCCACCTCCCATTCCCAAGCACAGGAATCACAGGTCAGGACACCACGCCCAGCTCACCTTATCTTGTGGAATGGCCAGAGGATGAAAACAGCAGAGATAATAACACAACAGAAGTATTTAAAAGCTGTAAGAGGCTGAATCACAAAAGGCAAGTGAAACAGCCATTGCTCCTGGTCAGAGGTGAGGATAGCTCTGGACCAAAGAGCATAAAACAGGGTCGGGGGTGTGCTGCAGGAAGGGGGGCAGGGCAAGGGCTTGAGCTGGAAGAAAATGGCTAGAACATACAAAGACTGGCCAGGCAGGGAGTCAAAGACTATACACAGGAAAAGGGGGAAAAGCCAAGAAACCCTGCAATAAAAACTAGAGACAACAGACAGCACCAAGCAGGTCTCTGATGGCTCCCACTGCTTGCAGTGGGGCGGGCAGGAAGGAGGGAATGGAACTTAAGAAAGGGTGGAAAGAGGGGATGCTAAGCACCTGGGGCCAATGGTAAACCAGGCCTGGGGTATATTACTCTTATTGAACATTCAAACCATTCACGAGCTCGCCACTGGTCTGCCTCTCTTTGCATCCCAAGGAGTGAGACACCAGCAGCACAGGCTCAGTGCAGCAGATGTGCCACTGGGAAGGTTGGTATGTGGAGTGGGAGGTCTTGGAGTGTTAGAAGTAGCCTCTTCCTCTCCACACCAACCCCCACCCATGCCCATCCAGCATTACTAGTACACACTGACCTGGAAGGTGCAAGGGAGGTGACTGTATGTGAAGGGATCAGTTAGAAAGCACAACGGTTTGCCAGCTTTAATGTAATGTCAAGCAGTGGCAGGGGAAAGAGAAGACTGAGCGACCACCATAGGTCCTAAAAGAATGGATGCCACCAGTGGGTAATCCACTTCTCTTGTCCACTATATCCAAAAATGATTTCCATGTAAAAAGGTTAAGTGCCATTAACATAAGCAGGAACAAACAGAAAGGGTCCTGGTTGGGATGCCTGTGCTGGCCGTCTGTGGTCTATGTAGAACCTGAGGTCTGTGTGTCAGTGACCTGGTCATAGGCAATCTTGGCCTGAATTACAGAAGTTACTGACCAAGACACGCATGATGCAGAGGCTGTAGCCACCACATGAACTCTGAGTTACATAGAGAACAAAGCAAGAGCAAGAGGTGTGAGCAAAAATGGAGGCTGGGATGAGAAGGTGGGCATTCATGCCCTCCTAGGGATATAGCACGTGCTTCTTAAAGATAGAACGAGTTAACTTTGTTATTAAAGTGGTAGGAAAATTAAAAGCAGAGAAAAAAAAATCAAACCTCATTTCAGAGAGAAGAGAAGGAACGAGCAAAGGCAAAGCTCAAGGGCCCTTGGCAACTCTGGGTGGCATTCGAAGAGTCCTGGGGCTTTGTGGTGTCAGAGCTGGGGTTGTCCTGACCCCAGCACCAAGTTCTTACTAAACCCCTTTATTAGGGTCATTAAGACAAGTTACACATAAATTTTTCTAGGAAGGTGGGTACCAGATGAGCCCTGGGATCAACTGAGTTCAGAACAGACACTAAGATTGAAAGTTGGGCCAAGTGTACTCCTGGGCAGGAGGAGACCCCAGGGTAGGCCTCTGGGCAGGCCAGTCTCTCCTTGCTTTGTGCAGTGCTTCCTGCTCAGCATGGATTAGAAGGCAAGGTCAGGAAGGGCTGTGAGGGAAGACCCAGCCTCTGGGTCTGCAGACATGGCTCTTGTTCTACAGCATGCGGTGACATGGAATGGGTTCTCACACTAGGACTCACTAACCTCATTAAGGCACACACTCTCCAGTTCCTGTTGTAGCTGAGTAAGGTGGTCATGTCCTCGCTGCTCAGCTTGAAGTCAAAGACCTTACATATACACAAAAGAAAAAAGCCAGTAAGCTCAGCAATAAAAACCAGAGGCAATACCATGCAGTCCCAGATGGTTTCCACGTCTGCAGTGGGGAGGGCAGGGAGGGAATGGAACTTAACATGTTATATTACTCCTCAGAGGATGCAGGCTTTTCAGTTATGTCTGAAATAGTTCTCTTCCAGAACTTCTGAGCAAAAGGGCACTGTGCATTTCAGTCCTTTTCACACTCCTAAGCAGTTCTACTGAGATAAGTACCAGGGAAAATTATGATGATGAGTAAGCTGCCTTCGCCTCCCTCCATTCACCATGAAGCAGAGGACGGAGGTACTTCAACAGCTGGAATAGCAGGAATACTTCTTAACCTGTGACAAGCAGCGTGAGATGGGAACAGAGCCCTTGGGCGAACTAGAGGCAATGGATGCCAGCTGGGGCCCTGCAGGCCAGAGGGAAGCTGGTGTGTGAGACAGCCTAAGAGAACACAAAAGGTTGTGACAGAGAGAGCAAGGTAGACTGGGCAGAGAGAGTCACTTCCATGAAGGCAAGAGGACACAGGGAAGAATTCAGTGTGCATGGTGGGCAGGTAGGCAGGAAGGCCAGCTGTCCACAGTAGCACTGGGGCTGGGGCACAGACCCAAATTCAGAATGTGGCTTTTGGAGACCATAAAATGTATAGAACAACTGTCTGCTGCACACACCTGTGATTATAGCCATGGAAAAATATGCAAACAATGCACAGTAAATGAACAGAAACAGGGCAGCATTGTGAGATCAGTCATCCACATTTTTTTCCTTTTCTAATACTTTAAGAAATGAAATATAAGACAATGGATCCATTTCTGGTAGGACAGGACTTTCTTAGTATTTTTTATTTTAACTTGAATGGCTGAGACCTCTGTACATAAAAAGAATAGCGTCTTCTGTTCTTTGTAAACTTCTTCCCTGCCCAGGAGTCACCCACATCCCAGTCTCTTTACACAAGTGGCATGGTTATAGCCTCACTATCCGGCTACTGGGACCAGGTGGGACCAGCTGATTGCTATGTACTCAGAGGCACCTTGAAGCTGAGCTACCGCCTACAGGAGAACTATGTGGGGCTGGTTGCCTTGAATCAGACCTCAGGTAAAGACAGAATGTCCCAGCTGGAGTTGCTTTGCTCATGGAGGACAGAGGCTCCCAAGGCACCAGGACCATCCTGGAGCAGCAATTCTTCCAGCAGGCCCTCTAACCACACAGCCTGAGCTGCTCTTGGGCACTCTGAATGCCCAAACCCCTGGTGCCCAGACATTCCCATGCCCTGTTCCTGACTGCTTAGGTACTTTACAGAGACAGTGGGTTAGTGTGTGTCCTTGGAGGGCCTGACAGTCCATGGACTCACCATCAGTACCAGTTCCCTGAGCACTTACTGTGGTACCAAGCACTATGAAGTGCTATGTGCACAACACCTAATTTAATCTTGACAAAATAAGTATTATTTTGAGTACAGTCAAGTGACTTGTCAAACATGATACAGCTGTTAACTAATGGAGGACAAGGGCAAAACTCAGGCAGTCAGGGCAAACACTCAATGTCCGTGAGGAGCTTCAGCAAGGTGTGTGTGCGTGCGCATGCGTGTGTGTGTGTGTGTGTGTGTGTGTGTGTGTGTGTGAGTGTGTGTGTGTGTGTGTGAGTGTGTGTGTGTGTGTGTGTGTGTGTGTGTGTGTGTGTGTGTGATGAAGCATGAGGCTCATCCCTAGGACAGGAAGCCCACCAACAGGGGGTGACTATCTCAAGGCTCACCACAAATCACTGAGGTTGACTGGTTCTGAGGGTAGAACGGTGGCAGGGACAAGGGGTCCCACAGACATGATCACCCAGAGACAGGACAAGGAGCCCTGAGCACTCCCCCTCAACACATACACTAAGGAAAGCCAGGCCTGCAGTTGGGATTTTACCTTAAAGTTCTCAGCAATGCGTGCTGGTGTCACAGACTTGGGAATCACCACCAAATTCCTTTGTATGGGGAAGCGGATCAGCACCTGTGGACCCAAAGAGGTGCTGAGTCTGCACACACAGCAGGTACTCTGCATTATCATCTCACTTAATCATAAGCACGCATAACTTGATCGACAGGCTACAACTGCACAGGTAAGAAAAGGGAGGCTCAGAGATGTTCAGGTTGCATCCATGGTAGGGGTCAAATCCAGATCCAAATCCTACTCTAGACTCCTGCTCTATCAGTGGCTCTAGGTATACCACAAGGCCATAGTTAATGGTCACTGCCTGGTACTCACACTTCCTCAAGGGAGAAAAAGAACATTGCCCACAAGCAAATAAGAGCTCTTCTATTTGTACAGAGATGAGCTTCTAGGAAAATCAGTAAATGCTGTGTCAACGCCTGGGCAGTCTATAAAGGCAGTAGGGACAGAGACTATTACTCTAAGACCACATGGCAATCAATCTTCTAAAGCCCTAATCTGTGCCCTTAACATTGTATTCTAGGACAACGAACTGTCCTTCCACAGAAGGCTTCCCGGGCTCAGTCACCTCCCACTGCTTGCTAACAGGTATGACAAAGAATGCAGAGAGTTCTGGGAACAGTCACGAGTGCCTGGAGATGTCCATACCTGTGCTGTTGTTTTATTGTACTTGTTTGCAATCGTCTTGATCCTGGGATCCTCCAAGATAGAAGGGTCCTCAGGCTTGGCCCTGGAGCACAAAGATGGTAGATCAACCATCTGGTCACCCCAGTTCTGACCCCCGCCCCGGCAACTTTTAAGTGGCTGACCAGGCTCTTAGCCTGAAGGTGGGTCATGATTCACCTGCTGACCCTTTGCAAAAGAGTGCTTAACTTGATGCTAGAAACGTCAGCCTCCCAGGAAACCCAGAGACTCTGGGGAAGGTCTGCATAACAGCCAGAAGCACTCTCTGTGATGTTCGATCTTTCTTTTTAGCCATTTCTGAACTCCAACAGTGAAAGAGAACTTGACCCCATGGAAAGCTCACCAGGGCCTGTCAGGAGAACCCAGGGGACTGTAGGCAGTCACCACGATGCCTTTGGAATGGCAGTACTGGATCAACTTCTCCTGAGTTAGGTATGGGTGGCACTCAATCTGCAAACACAGGCAGAGGGTTGACTGTGGCAGTGGACATAAGCGTATGTGATATGGTCAAGGTTTCCTCAGGCTAAGTTCCTTCTCTTCCCACACAGAAAATGTCTGTTTTCCAGATAAGCTGTAACAACTTTCTACGCTTCCCATCTGGTGGCCTTCACATTAAGAATAATTTTGTTACCAATGTTCCAGGGCCATAAGCCCTCAAGGCTTTCTCTGGCCTTAGCCACTAATCGACTATTTCAAGCCTGGGGCTCTCACTGGCTGCCCCTGATAATCCCAGAAGCCATATCATCACTAGCCAGCTGCAAACCCTCTCCCTACAAGCTTCCACTTCCATATGTGCCCATCATGATAAACCAGATTTTAGGATTGGCCTCCTGGCCACTCTCTCGGCAATGTGGACCACAGGTAAGAGCCAAGATTAGGTGAGAAAACTGCATACTGACACTTGGTACCAGGTACCCTGGGGGAGCCTTACCTGGTTAACTGCAGGCTTATATTTTAAGCCAGGTTTGTTTAAGATCCTCTCAATCTGGACAGGGTTGAAGTTGGAGACACCAATTGATTTCACCAGACCTTCATCTACCAGCTGTTCCATGGCCTAAAAAGGAAAGGGAGGTCTGTTTGGGCGCTGGCATGAAGTCCCCCAAAAAACAAGGATCAGAAGCACCTTTTGTAGCAGTTTAACACCTGTGCCCTCCCCATTCACTGCCAGCCCTTCAGACCTTTCAGAAGCCGGGAGCAGAACACGGAAGCTAGGCTGGCTTTCACGAGACTAAGCATGGAGACAGGATCATATATATGAGGTAAGAGGTGGCAGAGCAGATCACTCATACCTGGCTCACATGAAAGGGCAAGATACCAGCAATGAAGGATAAGGGTCCCAGCCAGGGTCATCTTACCGTCCAAGTGTCCACAAAATCAGTGTCACTGGGAATCACATTGCCCGACTCATCCAGTGGGAAATACTCAGACCCAGCCTGTCATTAACAAAAAACAAACACATATACTCAAGTTAAAAAAAAATGCAACTCAAACACACAGCTATCAATAACGATTTGTCACAGACCTATTAGGGACTTCTGTCTATAATAATCATTCCAATCTCTCATCATTGGCAAGCTGTGGAAGATGACACGAGGCACATCTGGCAGCCAGTACAAAGGAAACCAGCAGGCAACCCCGGATGGGGGTTCTTGTCAAGGCTGGAGCTGTGAGACTGTCTGAGGGAGACACCTCTCAGTTGCTGTGATTAAACCTGTCTTGGAGGACAGTGTGCAGACAGGGAAGAGACTCAAGGCTTGAACTCAGAGGGTCCAAGAGTCCTAGTTGGCTAATGGGCTAATAAAACTGTCACCTTGCCCTGCCCCCTCAACGGGCTTATCATAAAAGATAAAAAGTGAGAATCAAGTAAGTCTGTCTGGTCCCAGTAGGATAAAAGCCACATATACCAACTGTGCAACCATGCAGAAAATGTAGTGATTCTGAGTTGTGCTGTATACAGAACCAGACTGTGAACACATACTTACATAAGACAGAGAATGCATGTGCAGTGTAGGTACAAACATGTATGGGTGAACATGTGTGCATGTGCCTGGAGGTTAGGGAGGGCAGCAGGGGCTGACTGCAGCTATGGCCGTGTGCTATGAAGACAACAGCAGCCATGTTAGCCAGGTTCACTGCCACAATGAAATTCTAGAAGCACAAGTGAAAACAGGAGTGCCCCCCCAACTCCTAAGGGTGCATGAGAGTTACCCATGGCTCAGATGGCGTAGGTGGGGCCCGACGCTGGTCTCTAACACACTCAATGCTGGCATCACTGCTAGTCTCAGAGCCAATGTCAAGCAGCAGTGACAGGGAGTCTACCACACACAACATGCCAACAGGAAGGTGAAAACTGCACCTGAGCCACAGGAACTGGGTTGGAGCCATGCCCCTTACCTTGAAGCCTGTGGGCCAGTGAATAAGATAGAGGTCCAGGTAGTCCAGCTTCAGGTCGCTGAGCGTCTTCTGGAAGGCCCCTTTCACCATGCTCTTGTCGTGGAACGTGCACCACAGCTGAAGCCAGCAAAGGCAAATCTTATCCCTCCTGCCACACAGACGCTGCTTCCTGGCTGGAAGCCAGGCAAGTCCGAGCCAGAGGACACTCTCCTCTCCCCACAACCACCATGCTGTGAGTGGCTGGAGCTTCAGGTTCACACTGTGGACCCCAACTTTCTCAAGGCAATGGGATGGACAGGTCAAGGACACCTCACAAAGACCAGACAGAAGGCCTAACTACAAAATGGACAGGCCAGCCAGCTGCTGGTGCTCAATGCGTGTTCCAGGCCTATTTCCCTGCCAGGCTGGTCTACATGATGCCAGCATCACTTCTAATCTATGTTCCTTTGTGCACCAACAGCCTCCAGCTAAAAATAGAGGCCAATGGTGGAGACCCAGGCTGTGGACAGGAAGCAAGTATCGTCCTTCAAGTAACTCCTCTGAAAGGGAGCACATCCCCTCGGCCAGTCTCAGCATGGGGCTCTAACCCACATGTCTAACAGACAGATGCAGGTGGGCAAGCAACAGGTTCCTCTGCAGACTCAAGTAACAGGGCCTGAAAGAATCCCTGGCCCAAAGCTAACTGCCGCTGTGTTAAGAGTATGGCTTTGGCTCTACAACTGAGTCACCATTGGGTAGGTGTGGATCAGCCCCAAGGCCCCAGAATCCTCAGATTGTACCTTGCTGACGATGAAGAGCTCCTCGCGTTTCACTGCCTGCTCATTGAGTTTCTCCTGGAGGGCCTCCCCTACCTCCTTCTCATTCTGGTACACCTGGGCACAGTCGATGTGGCGGTACCCAATGTCAATTGCAGCCTTCACAGCCTCGGTCACTTGGCCCGGAGGGGACTGAAGAGGAAAGAATGTAAGCCATGCTATTAAAAACAAAACGGGGCAGAGTTTTCACAAAGCCCTGGAAGCGGTACAGTGGGAACCAGTGGTTCTGGATCAGGCTCCTCTTCTTCGATGTTGGGCCAGGTAGCTGGCATACAGTTATAAGGCGGTCCCCACACAGGGATCAAGGTGAAATGACCATTACTTCACCTCAGCAGAACCTGACAGCCACTTGCCAGCAGCACTCTGAGGCCTGGGGTAAAGGCATAAGCCTAGAACTCTGGAGGCAGGAGAATGAGGTTTAGATCATACTGGGCTACACAGTGATTCTATGTCTCCAAAAATGCCCTACTATCTGAAATTTAAGGTAATAAAGGACACCATTTCATTCAAATAGTTCAAGATAATTTTTAAAATACCTGTATCATTTACTCAGTCCCTACTGAGTTCCTGAATTTTGTCAACAACTTTCTGCCTTTTTCTTTCTTCTCCTAAGTATGCTTTCAGACGCAGCAATCACTTGTGTTTAAGCCACTCTGGGAGATTATCATGTGTCGAGGGCCTTACTGATGCTGATTCCAGAATCTGCTATAGGAGGCAGACACAGGGAGATGGCCCCTCACAGGGATCAGCAGGCAGAAATGAGTCAAACAGGAACCCTGGACTATTACCATCTGAGTCCCAGAAAGGAGTGGGAAGCTCTGCCATTGGGGAGGAGAAGCCTGCAAGGCTCCAAGTTCCACCAGCACCCAGACTGCACAGCCCCATGCCCTATCTCCTTGCAGCTCCTGCTTAGATCAGAGAGCTGAGCAAGGACAATGTGTGGGATGCTCTGCTGAATGAACAGAGCGCATTCCTTTGGAGAGCTGGGGCAGAAACAAATGAAAAGGAAACACCCCAGGGTCATCAGCAGCTGCAGACATCTGTTGTTTTGCCTAGAGCCTTTGTGAAAAGAACAGTCTGGGGGGAAAGCACCGAGCACCAGAACAAGTTCATCACCCTCAACTCCCTACCTTCCCTCCCCTCAAGGGAGCAATCTGCCTGGTCGAACGGCCATGGCACCCACCCTCAGGTTCAAGTCACCATTTCCACAAGGGCTTCACCTTTGGGCAACCTCCCCTTTTCCTGGAGGACCTAAGAGGCTGCACCTGTGGCTTCTCTACCCCCTTGTAGATGAGGAATCTCAGCATAGGCAGGGGAGGACTCCTCTACCTCAGGCTCTCTGGAGCACCTGAAGGCAGCCATGGTTGATGCCGGCTACGAGAGGAGAGCATACCACTACCTAAGAAAGACAACAAAAGAGGGGTTTGGTAGGTTGGAGTTTTGTCTCACAGCATGTGCTGAACCTTCTTTAGAATTCAGGTACCTTCACTTGCTCTTAAGAGGCCCTTCTGCTTGCCCTGTAGTGCACCTGTTCAGGGCCTGGCAGCACCTGGCCTTGGATAGAGCTGAGGGCACAAGGTCCAGGTTAGGCAGAGCCAAACAACATCCATCACAGCAGCTCAGGCAAAGAAGAAACTTGACCCGAGCCAGGATATGAGACTCCATCTCTGGATCTGAACTGGCCTGCTGAGGAATTCTCACTCTGTGGGGTCCCTTACTGGGATCATGTGGACTTGCAGCTCCCTTCGCGTCCCTAGAGAGAATCCTAGTGACCTAATTTTTAACCCTAAATCTCAATGTGTGAATTTAGTGATTGTCATCTGTGCATTCAATGAATCCTCATCCCAACACACACTTTTGTGTTTGTTTTCTGCTATGGTTCACTTGGTTTTTCTGTTCCTTGGAACCAAGGCTGCAGGACCACAGCAAGGCTTCCAGACAACTGACACAACCGGAAAAGGAAAAGGAAAGATCTGATTTGTATGATGCTCTCATAGAAAGACGAAGACAGACAAAGGCTACACGCAGTCATGGAGAACTACTGCTCCACACAGGGATGCGTGCTGGCAGCTTTCTAAACAAGGTTTCAATCTGCCACACTCATGGGTCTCTGACAGAATAAGCTTCAGGGAAAACCTACAGAACCATCACAATGTGCCACCTTATGCGTCCAACCCAGTCACAGCACAGTGCACTTTCCATTGTTAGATCCAGAGAACTCAATTTCACTTCATTTGACAGTGTAGTAATATAAACAGCAATTCCAAGTGGTAAAGACTGACCCCTCAAGAATGATCCTTTCCCCAGCCTTATCACACTGAGAAAGCACTATCAACTGGCTGATATTTTGCATCAAACTCCAGAACCCAGGTTGGCAACAACACTAACAAAACCTGTTCGACTGTAATAAATCAATAAATCTGTCCTAAATTTTAAAACTTCTATCTCTACTCAGTAGAGATGCGGATCTAGGACTGGCTGTACTTGAGCAGGATATATCTGACTATCTTTGATCCTGAAGAGGGAGAGGTGGTGGTGGACTTTGAAGGAAAACAAAGAAGCAAAACCCGCTACAGCTTAAGAATGGCATGTGACCCTCCCTGTAAAAAGACTACAGGACATAAACAGATGTACAGTACTACCTGAGATATTAAAATTTGGTTAAGGTACAATTAGGCAGAAAACACCTCAAAATGTTCCTGAGTGGGAGGGGCAGAAGGCACTAAATGAAAAACAAAAAACTGAGAACACAGTTGTACCTCCAGCCTAGGGGCATTCCTAGCCTATGTGCGCACATGACAATAACCAGGCCTAAAAGATTTTGAAAGTAGGTCAAAAACACTGTCCATAGCAGGATGCTGATCTATTATCAGAGATTAGCTCTGTCTTAAAGGCCTCCGGACTGTGCAATAATATGGGTGTATTTGCTGTCCAGCGAGGAAGGAAAACCAGCCAGGAAGAAATTCTGTCCAAGCAAGAGGGTCTCTCAACTGCCTGAAATCCTCACCTCTAAGGAGAAAAGGGAATTTGAGCCCCTTCAAGGGAAGAGTGGACCATAGGCTGCCAGAGCTGTTGTAGGAGGGTACAACACAGCCCCTGGCATGGTTCCATAAGAACAAAGAACAGCACCGTGGGTCCTTTCCTGTGGCTGTCACAATGACTACACCTTTATCCTGCATCTATGAAAGAGTTTTTTTTATATATATATATATATATATATATGTATATGCAGGGAAAGTATTAAGTTGACACATTCTTTGATAGAAAAAGGAAATCTTCTCCAAGCCTGTATTAACTGGTTTATTTCACCTCTATCCCCTCCCCACTCCCTTACCTTTCTATACCAACCTCGTCTCAATCCCAGAATCACAAGTGGGCATTTTTACTACAATTTCCTCTACAATTCCTTTCTTCATATTTATCTAACACATAACTTTGGGATACCTTGTATCTGCCAGGAACCATGGGAAGTGACAGAAGCCAGAATAATTTAAACATTCAGATTTTATGCTATTTTAAACAAATAACCAGTCTCTTTGGGGCTGTTGCATGCTCAAACATTTGCTTTATGAAATTTTGCTCCTTTTTTCCCCTGAAAAATGATGGATCACAAAATTCTTTTCTATAGTTAAGACCATGATTTTGGGACAAATGGAATAGAATTATCAGAATCCAACCCACATTGCAAGGTTAAGTATTAGTTGTGAAACTTTTTCAGCAGTTACATGTGTGCTGCGTCACACAACTGTATTTACTGGAGCAAAGAAACCATCTTATTCCAACACATGGAATTCAACCTGGTATTATGGCTGTAGTTCAATTACGCCCTTCAAGAACACTTTGAAAGGAAACACGTTATACACAGTGACCACACTGGCCTAGAAATACTTTCAGAGAAAATCTATAACCCAGTTATTATTCACCTTAAGACATATTTCAACAGAAGTTTGGGTAGAAACCACCTCTGTCCGGTTTCTATATGAACTCAGTCCTGCTTGTTTTTCCTCTTCCCTTCTCTGCGGGTAAATACTTAAAGCCCAGACCCATATTCAAGATTCCTGTCAAAGAAAAACTCAGGCCACAGCAGGGAGATGTAAAACAGGCTACCTGCCAGTTGCCCTACAAAGGGCTTAAAAAGCCTGGGTTTTTCTCAGCTTCCACTGAACACCTGTTCCTCGGATGTCACTTTGAGTTTTAGAATTGGTTTCATGCCACGTTCTCTCTTTTTCGTATCTCTCTCTGACTTGTGCTGTTGTGTTAACCCGGCTGTGCGGTTTTGAGGTTTTGGGGGTGTTCCCCTGGAACCCTCTATTTAGCAGATGGCAGCATCCAGCAATGCGGAGGGCAGATTCTCAGCGGAGCTTCTCACCCGCGGGGGCAGAGGCCTTGCGGGATAAGGAAGCAGCTGGTTCGCGGCAAACTCCTGCCTCCTAATTTAATCAGCCGAGTCTACCGGCTTATTCCACAGTGCGCGACAACCCACGCGTGAGTCTGGGGAGCCACAGGCGCCTGCGGAGCTGGGGCCCGGCTCCGCTCTCTGCTTCCGGGCTCCCGAGGGTGGGTCTCCTGCCCCTGCGCACGCCCGCCCGCCCGCCTGGCACGATGCTGGGCCTCAGACCCACACTTGGGATGCGCAGGGCGGGCCAGCGCCCCGTCGGATCCCCGCAGGCCCCGCCACCCACGCCCCACAGCCGCTCGGGGTCACTCGGGGCCACGGGTCCCGGAGTGGGAGGCAGGCCCCGCGCCCTCGACGCACCCACCTTCCAGGTGCCCAGGCCCAGGGTAGGCATCTTGGCGCCGTTGTAGAGCTCCAGGTGGTCGGCCATGGCTACTGCTACGCTTTGCAGACACGGAGCACGCGAGCGAGCGGCTCGCACGCGCACCTTAAGAGTCCCACCAGCCTGCAGAAAGGACGCCTGCGATTGGCGCGCGGCTGAGTGACTGCGCCTTCTGATTGGTCGGGGCCGGGGTCCTGGGGGGCCGACGAGGCTGCTGCTCCCGCTAGGTCCTAGCGGCACGGAATTCCCCAGCAGCTGGTCTACGCCCCACGTGGCGTGTTTGCGGCTCCAGAAAGTGAACGTTCTAAAAATAACCGGTACCCTATAAATAGAAGTTTTGGCTTCATTTTAAAGCCCAGAAGAATAAATTTGCCTCTTGTCCTATCCCGGGATTGTACTTTTCTGGAATCTAGTATCGTGCTCCGTATCTACATGGAACAGACTGCGAGTGTATTTAAGCGTACCTTTTTTTCTTAGACCAAAGTGTAAAAATGGCTTTTCAGAATACCACGAAATTTAGGGGTCCCCAGTCTCTGTGTCTCGTTTTCTAGCGAGATTTTTATAGCCTATTCTTGGTGTCTGCGCACTCAATTCGATTCAACAAGCGATGCTACAAAATCCAGCAACCTCTAAGGTTAGGAAACGCTCCCAAGCTTGATCCAGAGCACAGGAAAGATTTTGGGAAGTAAGACTTGGCATTCAGGATCAGTAAGACTGAACATTCATTCTGTCTTTGGAAAGTAAGACCGAAGTGGCAAGTTCAATTTAGCCACACTCTCTGGAAGAAGAAAGTAAATAGGCAGACTCCCACAAAAGGAAAAAGCCCATTTTGACAGTGCATCTTCCAAGTTAAGGGAAACTCAATAATAATTGATCAGCTGTATTCGACAGGTAGGAAAAACAGTATTTTCCAAGATAATCAAAGTTGCTCCAAGAAGCAAGGAGGCAATTTTGGTATTCTCCCAATACCTCTATCTGTGATGCTCTGCCCATCCCAGCCTCCTCCTCTGTCAGGCACCAATCCCCCACCCCACGCCCTACTCCCATTACACAAGATTGGGAATTATGCAAGAGTGGCGATTGCATGTGCCCAGGAATGATTCAGGAACCAGACCTCCAAATTTCATTCTGGTAATTTTCCATTTGATGCTTTCTTTAAAAATGATACCACATCCCCACCCCAGGAAAATTTACACAGACCAAACTAGACCAGACCAGACCAGACCAGATATTTTCCATTTGACTTTTGTAAAAACTGTTGGCATGGGGAAATTTTGATGTTATTTTCTCCTAAATAACAGAATTTGAATTTGAATCTTATGCTGAGAACTTGGTTTGTGTAAGACAGCAGACCATCTGGCCTACCAGTCTTTCTCTGTAAAATCCCTCCTGACATAGAGACTTCTGTGCCATTTCATGGAACTCCCAGGATTAAGACAAAAGGATTAAGATACAACCAGCCTGGTTGTATAGGGAGATCCTATCTCAAAAGAGAAAAACAACAACAAAACCTGTATCTTTAATGACAGGGGGTCTTCAAAGAAGGGTCATTGTGAAGTAGGGAAATGCACTCAGTATCAAAGACTTTATTATTCAAAATAAACTACATAAAAGGTTGACTGGCAAAGACTGAATATTTTGCCTGGGTGGTGCAAATGTGCAAAGACATACCTGTGGAATTCTGACAGCAATATTTTAAAGTTTAGATCCATTATCACAATAGTCCTCTGATAGCCCATGTTGCTTTTGTAATCTTTGTAAAATGTTATTGTGTACATAACAAAATTTCTTTAGGGATGGTGAGGTGGCTCAGAAGTTAAGAGCACTGGCTGCTCTTGCAGAAGACCTGGGTTCAGTTCCCCCATGGCAGCTAAGAAGGGTCCCTAATTCCAGTTCTAGGGAATCTGATGACTTCTGGCCTCTGTAGGAACTGCATGACACAGGTGCACTTACATACATACAAACAAAACATGCATACACATAAAATAAAACTAAATAATAAATTTTATTTTTTTCTTTAAAAGAGAATATAAAAACCCCTTTAAGAGAATCTTATGAAAAACACTCCAGTACTTGAAAGCCTAACATATTCTGCCAATACTCTCCCATCATGGAGATTACTTCCCAAGAAAATAACTGAAAAGGAGAAAATACACACACACACACTCCTATACTATACACAGAGTGCTACTAGACCCAGTGAAGCAAAGAGGTACATGGATGTGAATTTTCATACAAGAAGTGGGTACTCCCTGAGCTTTTATTTCCTGGACACTTTCCTTCCCCTACTTAGTCCTAACACTGCTCACACACAAATGAAAACTAGTCCTATGCGTATAAAGTCGAGATGGGGCTACAGGGAGACCCTGTCTCAAAAAGATGGGAAAAAAACACCCACAAACAAATAAAAGAAAAAAAACTTTTAAAATAAGACAGGCTTGGCCTTTAGTCTCAGCACGGGGGAGGCAAGAAGCAGGCAGATCAAGGCCAGCCTGGTCTCCATAGTGAATCCAGGCCAGCTGGGGCTACAGGGCGACCCTGTCTCAAAAAAACTTTTAAAGTGTATTAGTTCAAAGTCCTACTGAAAAATACCCATAACAATAGATATGTGAGTTCGTGTGTATAGCTGAAGGCTATACTCTCCCTGGAGAGTAGCTCTGGTGTCAGAGGACACTATTGTAAGCTGCCAAAGGGGAAAAAACTAATCAATGGTCCTACTCTAACTGTAAAGCCTAATAAACAATGACTGGCCCAACGAACTATCATTATTGGAACAGTATTGGCACTTTTATCTTGAGGGTAAACAAACAACTGTTTATTTGGAGCTAAGATCCACTCAAGGCAAAAGAAGTCATAGATCCTAAAGAAAAACCTACTTTTGCCACATCCCTAGATCAATGTAAATTCTTACTATATTCCAAATATGCATCCTTATATTTACAGACAAAAGTACCTTTCACCACTCATCAAAGAAGCTACTTTTTGCAACAGATGGAGACTATTACAAAGTTATTCAACTGGTCAAATACAGAGAATAAATGTCTGTGAGACCCTTTACCTTAAGTGACACATCTTCAATGCAACCTATATATGAAAGATGAATGCACCTCTCGACTCTCACCAGAGAAGTTTCCTTATGGAGCAGATGGTGATTAACACAGAACTGGCCAATGTGTAGAGAACAAGAGACCACAGAGTGCTTATTCATGAATAGGACATCTGTATCAAACCTCTGCCTCCTAAGACTCAGGGATCATTGCAGAAGAGGCGGCGAAAAGATTGTAAGAGCCAAAGGTGGTAGATGACCACAGGAAACAGAGCTTCCCAGACAGGTGGTCAGTTGTACATATGAACTCACAACAATGTGACAGTATGCACAGTTCCCATGCAAGCTCAAGCCAGACAAAAATCCCAGCATAGACATGGGGAAGTGGGTAAGAAATCCCAACCCAACCTAAGGAACTTTTGGCAACTGATGGCTGCTGGGAGGGGGAGAGACAATCTCTTTCAAGGATGGGACTGTTGGCAGGTTAACTAGACTCGAGTGGATGAACCCACATTGAAGGACATTTGGGGGACACAAATCAGATTCTATAGAGTACATTAAATCCAGCAGGATTGGGCAATAAGGGGAAGTGCAGATAGGGGAGGAGATCAAAATACCATCAAATTATATTGTATGAGAATCACAAAAAACATAAAAAAATTAAAAGACAACCTGCTTTTAACTGTCCAGATGTACACAGTGTAAATCTTGATTCCCTTACCTACCCTAGCATTCATGGTACTGTGAAATCTCATACAACTCTGTGACTGTACTACAAACCACTGAACTATATACTTTTAAAAGGTGAATTATAAGGTATGTGAATTATACCCCAATATAGCAGCTATGAATAAACCAGCCAAGGTTATATTCTCTCTCTCTCTCTCTCTCTCTCTCTCTCTCTCTCTGTCTTCACTTCTGCCCATCCATCACAATGTTGCCCTGAGAACACCTGTTGGTCTTTTGGGACAGGGATACAGGGCATGGCAATGAAGGAAGGAGGCAGAGGTCACAGGGTACCCAGATGGCCTTAGTCCTAGCCTTGAGGGAGATGGTATTCAAAGATACAGGAAACCGGTCTGCTAGGGAGCTGGCTCTGGTAAGTCAGTATCTGTTCAGGCTTGTCAGGCCAGGTATAGAGGGCAAACATCATGAGTTAACTGTTGGTATTATGTCCTCCTACTAGAGAGCAGAAGATAACAGAAGATGACTTTTAAAAAATTTATATTGCATTTGTTTGTTTGTTTGTTTGTTTGTTGTTTGTTTAGAGAGGGAATAGATGGTGTGCATGTGGAGGTTAGAGAACGGGCTTGTGGAAATTGGTTCTTTCCTTCTACCATGTGGGTTTCAGGGATTGAACTCAGGGTATCAGACTTGGTGGCAAGTGCTTTGGTGGCAAGTGCTTTGGTGGCTGTGACAGAGCCATTTCACCAGCCCAGCAGAAATGACTTTGAAGCTAGTCTAATTTGGGAGGTACACCTAGGGCATTCATGACTGTGATTTAACTGACAACTGTTAGGATGCTCTAAGGGCTGTGGCTCTGTGGCTGAGAACCTCAGGAATCTGGCATTTATCATTCAGTGAGAGCCTCAGGTTTCCTGGTGTTGAGAGTTACACAGTGGTACAGGAGATTAGGTCTTTCCCACAAATAGTAAACACCCTGCCTCTGATTTAGGAATAGATTGGTGAGATGATGGAACTCTCTACTGATGGAGTTGGGGTGTCTGGATTTTGGGTGGGCGCTGTTAGAGGCCACTGAGCCAGATGCAAAACCAAAATGCTACTGACTACAGAATTGCTAGCATGTGTCTTGGCATTGTGTATGTGTGTACATAGGTGTTTGTGTGTGTGAGGGTGCATGTGTGTGTGAGAGTCCATAGAAACCAAGAGTCAACCTTGGATGTAGCTGCTCAGGTACCATCTACCCTGTTGTTTGAGAAAGGGTGTCTCACTGGGAGCTGAGGTTCCCTGATTAGGTAGGGTGGTTGGCCAACAAATCCCAGGCATCTGCATCTCTGCACCTCACCAGTGCTGAGAGTACAAGTGTACACCACCACACCTGGCCTTTTACATGGGTGCTGGGGACCGAACTCAGGTCCTGGTGCTTTCAGGGCAAGCACTCTACCTACTGAGCTACCTCCGCAGCCCTGGTATCTTGGCAGCTTCTCTTTCCCCATCAGCTTGGACTTGGATGAAGTGACAGACACTTCCTACCTACGAGATCCTGTTTTCCTCCTCAGTGACAGACCCATGCCTTCAATGAAACATTCTGATCTTGTGGACCCCTATTGGAAACTGCAAGCCATGGCTGCCTCAGAGATGGTGAGAGATTGCTTAGCTGAGTCAATTTATTAGGCGACAAGCTCTTCACTAGTGGACAGGTTTGACTCCTTTATGGAAGAGGTACATCCATTCAATAATTCAACAGGCTTGTTCATTTACCCACCAAGTATTTATTTTTTATATCAACAGGAACTGTCTAAGTCTTGAGATTATAGAGATGAACAGGAAAAAGTCTCTGGTCCTATGTAGCCTCTTCCTTCCTAAAGGAAGATTAAATAATAAACATTTCAAAAACATGATGAAGACAGAATGGAGAAGGTGCCTTGGAGTAGTCTGGGCGCAGCAGGATGCAGCATTCCTAATATGGGGATCCATTCCAGGGGAAGAGAAGAGTACTGAAAAGACCTTGAGGAGCCAGGCCTGGTGGCACATGCCTTTAATCCCAGCACTTGGGAAGCAGAAGCAGGCCGATCTCTGTGAGTCCAAGGCCAGCCTGGTCTACATAGTGAGTTCCAGGCCATCTGGGGCTACTGGGAAACCCTGTCTCAAAAAAGACCTAAATAAGTAAGCAAATAAATAAATAAATAAACAAAAAAGACTTTGAGGATGGAAGGACTGGGTCTGGATATGGAGATGGAGTGGAAGAAAAGAGGAGTGGGGAAATGCAGAGTGTGGGAAACATAGAGGGTGAGCCGTGTTGTCATAGGAATGAAGTTGCAGCTAAAACAGGGGAGTCAGGCACTAAAGGCCATTACAAAAAGGCTGGCGGTTTTGTTGTTGTTTGGTCATTTGGGGTGTGTGTACAAGTACCATGTGTACTGTGGCCCACACGTAGAGGACAGACAACATGGGTGTCAGTCCTGCCTTCTGCCTTGTTTGAAACAAAGTCTCGTGCTTATTGCTGCATAATCCAGGCTAGCTGACCTTTGAGCTTTTGAGGATTCTCTGTCTCTGCCTCCTATCTTCCCATAAAAGCACTGAGATTACAGGCATGTGCTCTTCTGTGCCAGATTTATACATGGGTTATGGGGATTCAAACTCAGGTCTCTATACTCAAATGACAAGTGCTTTACCCACTGAGCCATGCCCCTGGCCCAAGGCTGAGTTTTATCCTGAATGTGAAGGAATGTGGAAGGCTTTCAGCAGCACATATCATGATCTGACCTACACTATAGAATGGTCATTCCTGCTGCTGTGTGTAGACTAGACTCAGGGGTACAAGAAAGGAAGTGGGGAGACTAGCTAGTGGCCTCTTGCAGTGGGCTATGAGAGAGAAGATGGGGTCTGGATCTTGGGTGATGCCACACTCTGGGTTTGACTCCAAAATGGAATTCAGCGTGCAGGATGTCTATTCAGGAGATTCTTGGAATCAACTCTGAAAGAAGGAAGGGACTGAAGAGGAGGGAGCACAGGGAAGAACCCAGGCTCACGCAGGTCCAGTACAGTCTTAACTGACATTTCTGACAGCACTGGTGCTGACGTGGTCCTGAGGTGTCTCTGGTTGTAGCAGGGTGACCATGAATTCACCAAACCATGCAATTCATCAGGCACTGGATGCAGGCCACACTGGAAGGACGGGGGTGAGGCAGCCCTCCACCGAAGGGTCTGAAGGCTAAAGGCTGTGTGCCAAGAGAATTCCCAAGAATTGCAAAGTGTGTTTTCTTTGGAAGATAGAACATCTATCTAGTTCTGCAGAGAGCAGAGGTATAGGGGTGGAAGGCATAGGTCCCCAACAGCTTCATTGAGCAGAGCAGTGAATGGGGCCACTCCTGCATCCACACTTGGGTCTTACTGCACAATACAGATGACTTAGATTCAATGTGTGTCCCCATCTTCATGGTACTCATTCCTGCTTCATGATGCCTGTCTTCTCCCTATATATACTCTGTAAATACTGCCCCTAATACACATTTCTCTAACTGGCTAGTGTGCTCCCCTACATCCCCTGAGTAATATGGCATGTGGGGCAGCCTGTGGACCTCATGGTTCTATGTTCACACTCATGCCTCCTTTGCTGTAAACTGAGCCTCCTGGCTGATACACATTATGTGGGATCCAGTTGTACTGACACACTCAAAAGACCTTTGGGCAAGAAAGGAAATCCATACCTGAAAGGTTAGTCATTGACTATCTGAATGAATCTCTGACTTTTCCAGTAGGTTATACAGTAGATTCCTTCTACAATAAACTGCACAATTTGATGCTTGCTTTATGGATTAGACCAGTCAGTTAGACAGATGGTAAGGGAAGGTACCAGATGAGGACTTGTGTTGGTCTCAGTTGCTGGCAGACTGAAAGTCTAGAGATGGCAGGAGCTGTGCCAGTCTTGATAAGTCACAGTTCCTGCCTCTGGCTGTCCGCATTGTTCTTCCTCTCGTGTGCCCAGCATGATAGCACTGACCAGAAGGCTAATCCCAGAGCCTGGGTGCTCTAGTTTGTTTCTCCTTGTGGTAACAAAACACTCTGAGCAATACCAACTTGGGAAGGAAAGGGTTTATTTGTCTTATATCTCCCAGGTCACAGTTTATCAGGGAGTCCAATATAGGAACTCAGGGCAGGAACCTAGAAGCCACTGAAGCACAGGCCGTGGGGGATCACTGCTTCCTGGCTTGCTCCCCTGGCCCCTGCTCAGCCTGCTTTCTTGTACAACACAGAACAACCTGCCCACGGGTGGCACCTCCCACATTGGGCTGGGCCCTTCCACATCACTCAACAATAAAGAAAATGCCCTACAGACATGGCCACAGGCCGGTCCAATGGAGGCAATTCCCCAATTGAGGCTCTTCTATCCAGGTGTGCCAAGTTGACAACTGAAGTTATCCAGCACATTGGGCAATGTTGAGGGCATATTCCATGATGGATGATCAGATTGAGGCATTGGAATATGATATAAAGGTATTTTTTCCAGCTCAAACGCAGTGTATACATTTATAAAGACAAAAAGCATCTTGTCTGCTCCTTCAGAGAGAACATAAGTAAATCATGGAGGACGACTTTGGACCCTCGTCAACCTTGGAGTCTTACCAAGATTTCTGCTTTACTAATCAGCAGTGATACCTGCTGTGCGTAGGCCATTCCCAGCCTTGCTGTCAAAAGAGTCTCAGAGTCCTTTTCCTCTGTCTTGTAGCTTCTCTGAAGTTGTTTTGTATAGAAGATGCTCCAGAAGCCAGAGGTCCAGCCCTGCATCTAGTCATGTTTCGTTGTTTCTGCTGGTGTGACAACAACTTGGAACAAGTTAAAACAGAATAATGTGGTGAAGGCTGTATGGGAACAGGGGCAAGGCTATCTCAGCCTCCCAGCAGGCCCCATGTTTCAATATGAATTTCAAGTAATCGGCAAAAATTGAAAATCATGAAAGAAGTCCTGTGTACTATTGTGAGAGTCATCAGTTTCATCAGAATGAGGGCTCTGAATCATCATTTTTTAAAAAAAAGTTTTTGTCATGAAATGAGAGCAGATGACCAAGAAACTCACTGACTGTGCAGAGGCCTAGAAGCATGAGACTGGGCATTGAACACATTTCCTCTTTTATAGAAAACAAAAGGAAAGATCATTTTTAAAACAATCTAGTCAGCGCCACTATTTTTAAGAATGAGCCACAAATCATTTAAAATATTACTTATAGGTTTAGAGGTTAGCACTTGTAACTCTTGCAGAGGACCAGAATTTTGTTCCCAGCACCCACATCAGGCAGCTTACAACTGCCTGTAACTCCAGTTCCAGGGAGCTCTCTTCTGGCTTCTGCAGGCACCTATGTAGACATACACATACACATAAAATTTTTTTAATCTTTAGAAATCAAAAAAAGTATTACTTATATAATTTTTGTGATGGAAAAAAGTATGTTTTCAGTACCCCCAATTCCCCATTATATGTGGAATTTGGAATGTATATTTTCCCAAAAGATTAACATTATTATTTATTTGTTGTGTGTGTGTGTGTGTGTGTGTGTGTGTGCACATGCATGTAGTGCCCATGCCACAGTGCAGGAGAATAACTTTCAGGAGTCTCATCCCTCCTACTATGTGGGTCCCTAGGCTCAAACTCAGGTCATCAGACTTGGTTGCATGTGCCTTTATCTGCTGAGCCATCTCAGTTAGCCTGAAGTGTATGTTTTTATGTACATCCATCCATAGACGAGTTCAAAACTTTCTTTCATAAATCCTTAAATGGGTTTTTGACCCCAAAGAGATTAATGTTTTCAGAGAATGAAAATGCCCTAAAGCCACCATAGCCTTTTTGTGAGCTTGGGGCTTGTGTTTCACAGTGGTAGGTCAGTCCTGTCACCTTTGACTGCTTTTTGTACACAGTGGTGTTAACAGTGTATCCTCTACGCACTGTTGACAGTGACCATCTCCTCTGAAGAGAGGTCCTCTGAAGAGACAGGACCTCTGAAGGGACAGGACCATCTCCTCTGAAGGAGTACCCTCGAGTGCTGTCTGAGACCAAGAGAGTCCAGTCCACATTAAACAGGTCGCATTCATCGTGCTGGTCAAGGTTACACCTTGCAGCCAGCAGGTAGCAGGATTAGAATCTAAATGCAGCTCCTCTGCCACGGCCTTGAATTCTGCCCAGGAAGCTGCCCTGCTGAAAGCTGAGGTACATTCCTCTTCTCCCACAGAAAGCCTTTCGATTTGAGTCATGACTTTGAAGACAGAATGAAGCTGTCTGCCACATGACAGACTTGGAAAAATCCACAAAGGAATACCAACATCATCATCTTTTAAAAAGTTTTTATTATATTGATTTGTTTGCATGTATGTGTGTGGGGTGGTGTAACTGTCACAGTGCATATGTGGAGATCCTTCTACCATGCGAGCTCTGGGGACTGAACTCAGGATGTCAGACTTGGCAGCAAGTGTCTTTCCCCACTGAGCCATCTCGCCAGCCCAACATCATTATCTTTAATTTTTTTATTTTTAAAATTTATTTATTTGAGGGGCTGGAGAGGTGGCTCAGGAGTTTATAACACTGGAAGAAGACCCAGGTCTTGCAGAAGACCCAGGTTTGAGTCCCAGCACCCACATGATGGTTAATAACTGTCTGTAACTCTAGATCCAGGGGATCTGATGCCCTCTTCTGTCCTCTGTGAGTACTGCATGGCACAGGTGTATTTACATACATGTAGGCACAACACTCACGCACATAAAAAATAAAAATTAAATTAAAAAATTGAAAATGTACTTATGTGAATTTTATGTGTATGAGTGTTTTGCCTGCATGTATGTAGAAACCCACAACTGTCGATGTGCAGAGAACAAAAGACTACAGGGTGCTGATCCCTGAATAGGACAGCTACATCAAACTTCTGCCTCCCAAAGCTCAGGGATAATTGTGGAAGAGGGGGGCAGAAAGATTGTAAAAGCAGGGGGAGAGGGTGGATGACCACAAGGAAACAGAGTTTTCCAGAAGGCTGGTCAGTTGTTCATATGAACTCACAGTACTGATAACCACATGCACAAATCCCATGCAAGCTTACACTAGACAAAATCCCAGCATAGGCATGAGGAAGTAAGAAACCTCAACCCAGCCTAAGGAAATTGTGGAAACCCATGGCTGCTGGGAGAAGCAGAGACAGTCTTTTTCAAAAATAGGACTCTTGGTAGGTGAACCAGGCTACAGTGCATGGATCCACACTGAAAGACATTTGGTGACACAAATAAGATTCTATGGGCCTTTAAAATATATATTATATACTACGTTAAATTGAGTGGAGGGAAATAAGGGGATATGTGGATAGGGGAGGAGATCTAAATACCATCAAATTATATTGTATGAGAATCATAAAAATTCAACAAAAAAGTTAAAAATAAAGGACATGAAGTTGGGGGGAGGTAGAAAGGGGGATCGAGATGGGGAAGGCAGGTCTGAATATGATAAAAATATATTGCATGTAATTCTCAAAGAATCAACAAAAATAATTCTTTAAACTGTATTTTAATTTTATGTGTATGAGTATTTTGCCTGCATGTATGTAGGTGCACCATAAGCATGCAATGCCTGTGAAGGCCAGAAGAGGCTGTCAGTTGTTAGCTGCCATGTGGATGCTGGGAACTGAAGTCAGGTTCTCTGCAAAAGCAGCCAGTGCTCTCAACCTTTGAGCCATCTCTCCAGTCCTCAACATCATTATCTTTAAAAAGCTTTTAGGTGCCAGTATGGATGACAGCTCCAGAGTATACAACTAAAGGAAACTAGGGTCCTTGGCATCTACCTAACCCATGGTTCTAACACTTAAGTGTGATAGCCAGGAGTTTTCCCTGCTTGGGCCTCGGGCTCTTCAGAGACACAAAGTAAAGATCATTCTATTTGTAAAGTCTAGACATTTTCACAGCTCTTGCATTGTCTCTTTATCCCCCCTTCACTCATTGTTCCCTCCACACATCTCCATTAAGCTGCTTCATACTCTTCCTTGGCAGCACGTGGCCATCTGAAATTAGGGTTCCGTGAATGAAAAGCGTGGTATGGATTTCAAGGGGCTAACACCCAGAACACTGGAGTTTAGTTTCCATAATTATATCTTATCAGCTAATATAAGATGGATCCATATAAACTTGCAAACATTCTGGTTTTGTTTTCTTTTGTTTGTTTTTGTTTTCCTTAGACAGGGTCTCACTATGTAGCCTTGGCTGGCTTGGACCTTGCTATGTAGACCAGGTTAGCCTTGAACTCACAGAGATCTACCTGCCTCTGACCTCCCAAGGGCTGGAATTGCAGGTGTGAGCTACCACACCCAACATTCAACTTTTTAGGTGTGTAGAAAATGGCAATTCCATGTGACATCATTGAATATGATGGCATGTGTTAGAAAATGTTAGAAGAGGATTGACCAGAGTGACATGAAAATGAAAGACTGACCTCAGGAGCAGATGGTTATTTAAGAACAAAGAAGATGGCAACTATTTCTCCACAGGATTTGAAACTATGCCCCCAGGTACAGTTGGTGGGGGATGGGGAAAGGGGGAGGTAGGTTAGTGCCAGTGACAGGGCTCAGAGATTTTGAGGCATTAGGGGCTGTTATTTGTTTTTCCAGGTAACACAGTCTCTGAGTTGGGGGTTTTTTCACAGTTCTTAGGTTAGCTATCAGCTCTGATTTGAAGTTTACCTAGGGTTTACTAAACCTCCTATGGGGCCCTTTGGAAGTTAGCTCGGGGCCCTCTTAAGTCCAGGCATTTTTCCTTCAGAGTGAGCACATGATGTATGTTATCCCATGAAATTCTCACAAAGCCATGGTGAAACTGGTTTCTTGTTACCTATTACTTTACTGATTAGCAGTGAAGGCTCATAGAGTTTGCCACAGGGTCCCCAAATTAGTGTGTTACCCAGATAACCAGGTCTGTCTGGTTCCACATTCTTAGGGTCACACTTTCCATTTATGACATTAAGTGAGACCCATATTAATGGCCTCAGTCATCATTTCTCTTATCTGTCTTATGCAAGAAGAAATACAGGCCTTTCTCTTCCCACCAGTTATCTTCAAGGAGAAACCTTGAAAATGGACATAATTTATGATAATGAAGTAAAGATTTAGAAGGTCACACTAACAGCAGAATAAAATTAAAAGACAAAGTGTACGCTCATGGAGCCCGGTGTGATGATGTACTCTCAGCACTCAGGAACTTAGGGCAGGAGGATCACCAGTTTGAGGCCAGCCTTGACCACATAGCGAAATCTTGCTTAAAAAAACAAAATCCATGAAACAACCACAAATTCATAAACAGGCAACCATAGCAGATTGAAAATAACAGTGGTTAATATACATATGTATTCTTTTTGTACTTAAGATTTTCATTGATCTATATTTTTGTTTCCTAATTAAAAGAAACGTCTCTATTACCATGGACCAATAAAAAATCTCTTGTAGAGGTTATTTTGCTTTTTGCTTCATTCAGTTGTAAGATTTCCTTGTCCAGGAAGAAAATGGGGCTGATCACAGTTTCCCACTTGCCTTGCTCGAGGGAGGAATTTTAGAAGGCAGTATGTGTAACACAAGATGGTGACCTTCAGTCTTCAATGGGGACAGAGCCTACATTCCCTGTAAGTCAAGGCTTAAGGATGACATCAATGAAGACCTTCTGGCAAGCCTTAAACAAGTCCAAGATCAATCAAAGGGATTTCCTTTTAAAGCAGGGGCTATGAGATGACTCAGTAAGTAACCTCCGGATCTTCTGCAAGAACAGCCAGAGCTCTTAACTGCTGAGCCATTTCTCCAGCCCTGGTCTGCCCCTCTTAATTATTATGTTTGAGTCTTACTCAGTTGTAATCAAATTCTATCCTTCTTTCCTTATACCAAACTTCAAAATTCACAATAAATTTCCTATTTTTGCCTTTCTCCCTGAAATGACAACAGGACTTTGTAGAGGCATTTCATGGTTTTCCCAGATGGACCAACAGATTGTTTGGTGTTATTTTGGGGATCCAACATTCTACAAAAGCCTTTCTCTTAACATAGTAGGAACATATAGCCCTAAGCAGGAAAATCTTATGTGTGAAAAATTCTAATAATTGAATTGCTTGAAGTGCCTATGACTCACTTAGGAATCAGATATTGATAGTAAGAAAATCAGATGACCCAGGCATAAAAATAATGTGAGAATTATATAGAACCTTGCCAGAAATGATTAGCAACAAGAAAAGAAAAGAAATTGAATGTAGGAAGTTAAATAACCTTGGAGAAATGATCAGACACCTTCATCTCACATTAAGCTAATACTGTGATTGTAATCTAACTACTAGCTGAGGATTAGACCAGAGGTTGGCTTGTTTTCTAAGATTATCTGGGCGGCTTCTTTTCAGGTGAATTAATTAATATGACTCTGTCAGGAATCTTGAACTCCTGGTTGAAGATTTATAAATTTTGACTGTAACAAGAAAATGGAACAATCCTTTGGCTTTTTATCCATCCACATGTTTTGAGTCTCATGGTGAAAGTGTCTTGCGTCCACAGCACCCCAGGGACCATTCCTCCATTTATCCCTGCAGTGTCAAAAATGTTTCCTGATAATCCCGCAGCCAGTGTCACATCTGCCCAATTCATTCTCCAAATGAATCATTCCCAGTTCTTACAAGGCCTGTCTGACAAAATTCCCATTCATCACTTGAGTGTAGTTTTTCATCATCTTAACACACACAAGAAAGAGGCTTTTTTTTGCGGAATCTCACCAGAGCCAAGGACAGTAGGGACACCATCAGCTTTCTTGACTCATTCTGTTTATCTTTTTTTTTTTTTTTTTACGTATTTTTTTGAGATAGGGTCTTCCTGTAGCCCCAGCTGGGCTGGAACTTGCTCTGTAGATCAGTCTGGCCTTGATCTTGGAGAGTTCCTCCTGCCTTTGCAGGAGATTAAAGTTGTGTTCCACCACGCCTGGCTTAAGACCTTTATTCTTAAAAGTGGAAATTTTTAAATCATCCATCTTACATCCTGGTCTGGTTCATGCACTCCCAAAGATCTCTGCTGCCAAAGTCATTGCTATACTGTACCTGGGACTCTTTTTTTTTTTTTAATTATGTAAAGCCCAAGTCTACTTTCTTTAACTTTTACCTACTCATCTCTTCCTGTTGGAATAAATCTCACTACAGTAAACATTATAATAAACCTCACTACGACATTCTTCACTCTGTAACATAACTTTAAAGTCTTTCTGGGGGTCTTCTGTGGGTTAAACATATAAGTTTCTAAAAATCTATTTAGAATTATAATATAGTAGATCTAGTCTTTCTGTTTGGTTGTACTTCAGTTAGCCAATATCACCTTTCAAATGTCTCCAGAACTGAAAATTATACTTAAGGTGAGGTTGATTCCATTCATGATCTGAAATCATCTTTCTATTAAAGTGGCTGTAGCTGGATGGGATGGCTTGCACTTGGAATCCCAGCACTCAGAGGACTGATGCTAGAGGATTGTCAGTTCAAGGCCAGGCTGGGCTACAGAGTGAGATCCTGTCTTAAAAAAAAAAAACCAAAAAACAAAACAAAAAAAGCAAACAAAAAACAACCAATACAACAAAGTGGCTATAAACCATGATGCTGATCACCCAACATTTAGAAAATATTTTCATCATCCATACCTTGCAATCCTGCTCTCAGACACGCTTCTTTAACTAAGATACAAGGCACTTCATGTAACCTGATCTAAGTTCATGTTGCTGGTTTAGTTGTCATTGATGGCACAGTGTTTCAAAGGAGATAATTTTACTTTTTGCTCTCATGACCTGTAAGATACTCCTGTTTCTTTTTAAAAATATTTATTGTTTTTTATTTTATGTGTATGAGTGTATTGCCTGCCCTCAGAGGTCAGAAAAGAGCATTGAATCCCCTGAAACTGGGGTTACAGATGGTTATCAGCTGCCATGTGGGTGCTGGGAATAGAACCTGGGTCCTCTGCAAGAGCAGCCAGTGCTCTTAACTGCTAAGCCACCTCTCCAGCCCCACTCCAGCCCCAGTCCTACTTCTAGATCATCAGAAAATGGCACAAAAGTTACCTCTCTTTGACAATGTTTATGGAACAGGATGGGCTGAGAACAAGTCCTGTGATGCTCCCCAGAACCTTCCTTGAATGTTGACACATAACCATAAATAAAAACCATTTGGGCTTATTGTTTTTAGTGATGTTTCATACCAGCGGCCTTTCCTCTTTTGCCACCAAACTGCTGTCATTTTCCCCCCCAAGATGTGAAGACCCCATGTGACCTTCAAGTCTCCAGACTTCCTGATAAGCTCTCTGTTGAGAGATTTGGAATCACATAATAATCATAGTGTTACAACTGATGCTGTTTCTTCATGTACTAAGTTCTAAGGCTGTAGGGCTGCATTTCATCTTATAAAAAAGGAAAATGTAGCTTTTGAGAAGTATAGAAAGTTTCCAGCAAAGATGGTCCTTCTGATGCAGAAGCCACCATAAAGATAGAAACTCCCAACAGTCAGTGGAGAAAACTGTGAGGTAAGAGGGTACAAAACCCTATTTTGTACAAATCAAAGAATGACCTAAGTATATACTCACTGGAAAATCTTCCATCTAACTAAATGTATTCTTGTATGATGAGACAGAAATGGCAAAGCTATAACATGTTAGAGGTGTTTAGAGGTAGCCTTGGTGCGAAGTTCTTCAAATGAGTTAGGACATCAAAAACTTCAAATGAAGTGTGTACATTGAAGATGATACATCTGTGATAGATATCTACAGGCTTGCTAACAATCAATTAAAAACTCTTTCTCAAGCCAGGCGTGGTAGCACATGCCTTTAATTCCAGCATAGGCAGGTGGATCTCTGTGAGTTCAAGGCCAGCCTGGTCTACATATCCAGTTCTAGGCCAGCTGGGGCTACAGGGATACCCTGTCTCAAAAAGACAAAGGAAAAAAAAAACCTTTTTTGAAAGGTACATATAAAGTCACAAGATTTATAAAATGAAAGCAAAACACAGTTACAGAAGGCAAGGATGTCTTTGATACAGAGTGATGGTGAAAGCTGGAGATGTTCACACACTGTATTAGACAACAGTTCTCAAGACACGGGGCATCAGGCAATAAGGGTAGTGGTAGCCAAGAGACTGAAAGAAGAAGCCACACTGCTTCTTGCCTCAGTGTACACTGTGAATTCATGTTTGCATGGCAGTGTGTGGGGTGGGGACATGCAGAATGGAGCCTCACAGATTCTCTGATTTGAATGAAAGGTGCTGAAAATCTGGGGAAACTGAGGTACTCTGGGTTCTCAGGAGAGAGTTGTAGAGAGAACTACAGAAAGAAAGAACTCTGAGGATCTTCAACAATCTTTCTTTTGAAATGTTCAGCATAGAACCATCTAGCACACATGTGTGAGGAAACTATATGCTACTGAAGAAAGAGCCTCCAAAAATATAAAAGGAAACAATAGTGAGCTCATACAATGCTGGAGATGGCACTTATTCCAACTAATGAAACCAGAAAAACCCCATGATTCACAGGACCCTGGGGGGAGTTACCAGAAGGGTCTTGACTAAGTAGTGGGAAATAATTAGACAGGAACAAACCCACCTCTAACTGTTGAACACCCCCCAAGCCCACCAGGCTTGGGTCTTCAACAAGAAAGAAACTCAGACAAATTCTAAAGTTTTCTGAGGAATTTATTTAAAGGAACGCAGTTACATGTAGGGGAGTGATTACACAATGGCTTTTTGTTGTGGGGATCACAGATCTTATATAGGACTCAGATTTGGGGTAACCAAGGAATCACCAAGGAATCACCATAGATATTTTACTAACAGAAAGTAACTACAGACGCAGCGCATTGCTCCATTACCACCTTTCCTCTCTCTGATGATGTGATTGCAGGATTCTGCCTTCTGGGACTTGGCAATAACTTGAAAATAATGACTCGAACCTGTACTCAAACCCATACTAAGTAAAGGACACTTTTTTTGGTGCCTGGTTCTCCTCGTTCTCGTTTTGCATGACTGAATGCCAAACTCCTCCTCCTACTCCCTCCCTGTCTTTCTCTTCCTCATCTGCTGTGCTTTCCTGCCCAGACTCATGATCCTGCCTCCACTCTGTATGGAGAGAGGATTTTCTTTATCTCCCACTTGCTCGGTTCTGTCTCTGTTGCCTATCCTCTTGCTCGGTTCTTTCTCTATCTCCTCTTGACTCTGTATATAACATGCCCCTGTGTCCTCTCATGGAGAGGACACTCCGCCCATCTCTCCCACTCCGACCTCCTCCTGGGACTCCCCTTCTCCCAACCTCTCTCCATGTCAAGTCATACTCGCTCCCACACCTAATCTCAACCCCCTGGCCATGGTATCTTTCCCCTCCAGAGGTTGAAAGCATAGATGGCATGGTCAAAGTCCCTGTCCTTTTCTGTCTTGGAGATCTATCTCATCTCAAATGCAAAATAGACTCTTTTTCGACTAATCCTACACACTTCATACAAGAATTTGTCGAACACCCCCCAAGCCCACCAGACTTGGGTCTTCAACAAGAAAGAAACTCAGACAAATTCTAAAGTTTTCTGGAATTTATTTAAAGGAACACAGTTACAGGTAGGGGAGTGATTACACAATGGCTTTTTGTTGTGGGGATCACAGATCTTATATAGGACTCAGATTTGGGGTAACCAAGGAATCACCAAGGAATCACCATAGATATTTTACTAACAGAAAGTAACTACGGATGCAGCACGTTGCTGAATTACCTCACCAATTCTGGTGCCCAAAGACTGAACTGAAAGTAAGTTTCTAAGAGACCTGATTCCTCATGGAGGCACAGCCTGTCAGCTCAAACTGCTGAAGCAGAGAGCTCAGAAGCTCTTAAAGGGGCACTCTACTTTTACCAATGCTTAAGTCAAGCATGGCTCCCTACATGTCCCCCTTTCTTTTTATATTTTTTAAAGATGAAGTACATGCCAAGACTGGGATGGAAAGACCGTCCCTGTCTTAGGTTGTCCTCTACCAGAGTGAAAGCCGTTGGGGGCGGCCGGTGTCCCGCTTTACTCTGAGAAGATCTTACCCATCACTGGCTAACTGGCCTCCAGAAAGCTCCCGTCAATTGGCCATGGCCTTGGGGAAGAAACAGGAAATATTGCTTTTGCAAAGTACGTGTGCAAAAGTGTGCCACTGAAGTAGACAACTTTACTTTTTTAGCTTTTAAAGCCTGTCAGCTCAAACTGCTGAAGCGGAGAGCTCAGAAGCTCTTAAAGAGGTACTCTACTTTTACCAATGCTTAAGTCAATCATGGCTCCCAACATCTAACCCTGAAAGCAAGATCTCAAAGAATGAAACCAATCTCGAAAGCTCTGCAGTTGCCTCAGCAAACTATCATGCATGTTGCGTGTCTGCCTGGGCTTTTAGCAATACACTCCCTGAATAATACATCTTCTTTCTTATACTTTCACCACAAATTCCTATGAGACCTAGAGATTTATTACTTATATATTGTATTATATCTTCCATTATTTCATGTGAAGAATTTGTATCTTTCATTTATTAAATTTCAATTTATTTCTATGACTATCTAGTCCTAATGCCTATATTTTCTTACATGCAACATTATTTGAACATCTGAGGTCCTAAAAGAACAACCAATTTGTCTCAGTTTTCCTGGGATTTCCTTGATTTTAAAACCAAAGATCTTTGGGAGGCAGGGGCAGGAGGATCTTTGTGAGTTCAAGATCAGTCTGGTGTCAAAAAGACCAAAAAAAAAACCCCAAAACAAGAACAACAAAAAATCCACAAAAAACAAAACCAACCAAACGAAAAAGTTCTTATGATCTGAAGTCTGAATTTCCCCCTTGATCTAGGGAAATAGGGATAGTTGACTATCATCCTAGTAAGAGGTAGTCTTGATAAGTAACTATGTTGTTTACTTAAGAATAAAAAAAATTTTTTTATGTGTATGTGTAGGTTGCCTGCATATATGTATGTGCACCACATGCATGCCTGAGGCTCTTAGAGGCCAGAAGAGGGCATCAAATCTCCTGGAACTGGAATTACAGGTGGTTGTGAGCCACCATGTGGATGCTAAGAACTAAACCCAGACCCTCTGCAAGAGCAGCAGCTCTTAACTGCTGAATTCTCTCTCCTGCCCTGCTATCTACTCAAGAATTTCAAGGTCACCCCTCCTTCACTGCTTCTTGTCATTTTTGTTTTCTTTTTGCTGGTTTTACCTATCAATTTCTCACCTATCAATTGTTGCAAACATTCTTTAAAAAATATTTACTTATTGTGTCTGTGGTGAGGGAAGGAGTATGCCATATGGAGGTCAGAGGACAACTTAGTAAAGCCCGTCTCTCCTTCCACCATGTGGGTCCTGGGGATTAAACCCAGGTCAGAGACTTGGTGGCAGCACCTTTACCCACTGAACCATCTCACTGGCCCCATTTCTAACATTCTAATCAGACTCTATTAAGTTGAAATCAAATTTAGATAATGCCTAATTAAGCTTATTGATTTATAGATGATCAAATTGAGGCTTGGAAGGAAATAACTAGCTAAATCTGTGGTGTATGTGTTTTTTTTTTTAATTTGGTTCTGATTTTTTGAGACAATCTTTCTATATAGCCCCAGCTAGTATAGGACTCACTTTATAGCTGAACCTGGCCTCAAATGCAGAGATCTTACTGCTTTAGTCTCCCTAATAGAGGGATTACAGACATATACCACCATATTGGGCTTGAAGTTTACACACCAGAAGTTCAGAAGTGGTTAGATCTAGCAATAACAGTATCTTTAGACAACCATGGTGGCATGTGCCTATAATCCTAGCACTTGGAAGGTGAGGCAGGAGAACTGACACATGTTCAAAGATGGGTGGGGTTACAGAGTGAGACTCTGTCATCTGTGGGCCTAAAGTACCAGCCAACATCACTCTTGCAAAGTTATCACCAAGATGGTCCAGGTTATGAGACAGCCATCCTCACCATGGGTGATGTCTCTAAATGGTAACTATTGGTGCTTTCCCTACCTGGGAAGTCTTTGAGACTTAAAATTATTTTTATTGGAACATAAACTATCGGCCATGCACTCTGAGTTTCTCAAAACTGTATTTAGCTTATCCTTCAGTATCATACAATACTCCTCAAACTTGCAACTGGTTTCGTTGGTTTAGAGTGAAGGACAACTTGAGGAGTCCCATCCACGAAAAGACCTCCTTCCAAGTTGAGCTGCTTATTTCTATCTCAGGAGAAGCCCCTCTCCCCCACACACTGTATAGACATCAGGAGATTGTTCCTTTTTCTGTGTCACCCTGGGGAAGAAGTTCTTGTTACTGGCTGTTGCTCCTAAAATGCCCCACGGTGGCTTTTCTCAGAGATGACTTCTTACTCCCTGAAGAGGTGCCTGGGTCTGGGCTTGGCTGATAGGTGTTGACTGGGTCTGCTGATGTGTGCATAACACTTTCTTGGGATCCTGAGAGTAATTATGTAATAATAATAAAATAATAATAATAATAATAATAATAATATCTGTAAATGTCTGCAATAATTCCCAAGATCCCTTATTTGGTTGTACTAACACAATTTTTATATTGGTATAAAGATAGAGCAAATTGAACTCCAAATCATAATCCAGATGTTGTCACATGACAACAATGCATCGGAGGGCTCGTTTTCACCTGTTCATGCAACAGGAATTGTACCTGATGATTTATTTGCTAGTTCATTTACTCACAAACTAATACTATTAATAATACTGATGGTATTATTGGCTCCTTCTCTTGGGAAGATGCCAGACTAGTGGGAAAGAGCATAGCACAAGTAGACTGAATAAAATGCTGAGAAAACATAAGGACATTGGTGCTTAGTGCCTGGATTCTACCCAGAGGGCCTGAAAAGGGGGAAAGGGACATACGAGACAGACCTAAATGGGTGGGGAGGACCTTGTCCACGTGGGGAAGGGAAGAGTAGTTACCACTTAGAGACATCACCCACATTAGGATAGTCTCTATTCAGGATGGTCTCAAACCTCCAACCCAACAGCAATGGCATGAACATAGCTTGGTGCCCAGTAATAGCAATGGCCTCCTGTTCTCCTCACCCTTGTTTGTAGGCATTTTCTATCCTGAGCACAGCAGGGTGATGCTTGTCAACGAGCACAGAAAGCATACAACTTTGAGGGTGTTTATTCTACAATGATCTACACTTCCTCCATGCTGTACACCACCCAAGGCCCTCTGGAGGAGTCAAGGCAACATGACGCACTGCCCTGTGGAAGAAGAGCATGTGGTCTCACTGGGGTTTGTTCAACACCAACCCGAAGTTACAGTTCGAGTCACAAAAACAAAGGCTACAGTTTGGATTCCACATTCACCATCCAACGCTGAATGTCATAAACACTAAAAAGAGGTCTCTGAACTTTTATTTAATGCTCACTAGGAAATTAAGTTTAACTTGTTTGGAAGAAATGATCATATGCTCACAAAAGCTTGTTAGAGTCTGAAAAACAGCGGCCACAGTTGCAGTGCCAGCAGCGAAGCACAACTATGCCGAGTCCCCAACCATTCCTGATGTCCTATCGACAATTCAGTGTGGACAGCATCGTGCTTTACCCCTGCCACCACCCTGATTACACTGACAGTATTCAACCTTTCAGAGACTGACTGACTGCCTCTCTTAATCCCGCACTTTTCAGGTGGGAAAGTTCAATACAGGGGAGCATAGAAGGAGGCCAATAGCTTGGGGACGGGTGACACACTTAGCACACTCTTCCCCTTTATGGCCTCCTTGGATTCTAGACTTTTCTGTAGATGGAATTAGACAGCATAATAGAACGTCTTAACCTCTCGAAACTTCTCAACTAATTTACTTTCAAGAGTTCAGTTCGGTTCAGCTGTGGCAAAATTGCTCAGTGGTTGAGCATTTTCCTCACATGTGTGAGGCCCTAGGTTTAAACCCCAGTTTCAAAAAATGACAAAAAGGGGCTAGAGAGATGACCTAGTGGTTAAGAGTCCTGATTATTCTTGCAGAGGACCAGGGTTTGGTTCCCAGCATCCACAGAGCAGCTAAGAACTGTCTGTGACTCCAGTTCCAGGGGATCTGATGCCTTCTTCTGACATCTGTGGGCATCGCATGACACAGGTGCACTTATACACATGTAAGCAGTACACTCATATACATAAAATAAAAATGATAAATTATATATATATATATATATGTATAGGGGTTTTTTTTTTGAGACAGAGTCTCCCTGTAGCCCCAGCTGGCCTGGAACTTGCTATTTAGACCAGGCTGGCCTTGAACTCACAGAGATCTGCCTGTCTCTCCCTCCTGAGTGCTGGGATTAAAGGCGTGTGCCTTTTTTAAATGGGAAAAAATAATAAACTCAGCTCAGCACCAGGTTTTCCAAT
Source organism: Nannospalax galili (assembly GCF_000622305.1). Classification (NCBI taxonomy): domain Eukaryota; kingdom Metazoa; phylum Chordata; class Mammalia; order Rodentia; family Spalacidae; genus Nannospalax; species Nannospalax galili. Next base: position 54,404 of record NW_008340915.1, on the reverse strand, counting down.
GCAAGTATCTTGAAAAAGGAAGCTGGTGGAGCCACAGACCACTCCACTCAAGGAGAATGAATGATTTCAAAGAATAACTTTGCATGTTAAAGTATGGAATAGGAGACTTTATTCAGGATCATTCTAATAGGTACAGGGACCACTGAAACACAGTTCTGCTGTGGGGGAGAGAGACTGCCCTCAACACTGCGTACAGTGGGCAAATGGGAACTAGATGATGAGAAGCAGTGTTGTCTCAGTACACGGAAAATTACTGTGAGGAGGCTTCAGGGATAGGGATGACTCTAGTTCAACTGATCTAGCAGGATTCTGGCCTAAGGGAGGCAAGGGTACTCAGATGTGACCCCAGAGGGGATGGTGGAGAGGGGAGAAACTAATCAGATATGAAGGGTGATCAGATATTGAGAACAAGGAGTTCTTGCTAAACTGACTTTAGCAGAATCTTTTGCCAAACCTGGATTCTCCAGGAAGTACTCCGGTGGACCTAGCAGGCATTCAGAAGCCTGACCAAAGTTTGACCCAGCAAACTTTGTCATAAGCTCTTGGTGGGTTTAACTATAAAAAAAGGAATAGAGAACCCACGGGACCTGGGCCTGAGCGTGGGAGATCTAAAATGGCCAGGGAGCAACGGAGGATGACTGGGAAGCCGCAGACCAAGGCAGACTCTGGCGACACAGAGTGCTATTAGTACAGTGGATTCTTAGCACAGAAAAAACCAGAAAGCGCTTTGTGAGGCTGAGCAGGAACGCAGAGTGGGGGAAAGGGGCAGGGACAGAGAAAGGGCAAGGAGTGGGAGGAAAAGAGAGAGAGGTAGAGGGAGGAGACAGGGATAGAGAAACAGAGACAAGGGACAAGGTGATGAAGAAATAAAAGATAGTGAAAGACGGGGGGGAGGGATGCAGGCAATGCAAGCATACACATAAAATAAAAATAATAAATAAAATATTTTTAAAAAATGAAATTTGAACTGGGAATGTGGTGACCTGGGTTTGAGAGAGAAGAGAGAGAGAGAGAGAGAGAGAGAGAGAGAGAGAGAGAGAATATGCACACCGCACAGGAATCTAAAGACCCCTTGGTTATCTGGAGTCCACAGTTTCTGCCTGATCTAACCTAGAAAGAAAGGACGAACAAAGCCGATGGGTGCAGGAGGGGAGCCTGGTGGGGCATCAGCAGGTCCCTGCCTCTTGTCTCCTGGCTTCCCAGTGCCAGTTCCCTGTGGGCTGTGTTTGTTCCATCACAAGGCAGCATGCTTCCACCTCAGTGCTGTGAATGGTCAAGTTATGTGGAGGCGCTCCCAGCCTCAGTCCTCCCCTCGCCAAAAGTCCACATAGCCCTAGACTCAGGAGCCGTTAGCAAGGACATCTGAGGACTCTGGGCTGTCTCTGGCACCACAACTCAAGTGACACTCCATGTCTCTCGGCTGCAGGACAGAGACCCCTTAAAGAAGTTTACAGCGCTTAATCCCTGTTCAAGCTTTATCTGCGTGATGTTTGTTTTCCCTCTCAACAGTAAAGTAACAGCAGCTTTCCCCCAGAATGTGAGGACTTGAACATGGAAAGAAGTGATTCTGGACAGAAGTCCTTCCTCAAAGAGTTGTGCATCCAGAGGGAAGTCTGAAACAGGCCCCTTGTCATGACAACACCCAAAATACAAACAACATAAAACAAAAAACCCCAAAGCGCTGCTGCGTCTTCCCACTCTTTCAACTACCTAGCAAATGCACTATCTCCTTGTAGCCCCAGTTGGCCTGGAACTCGCTTTGTAGACCAGGTTGTCCTTGAACTTACAAGAGATCCTCCTGCCTCTGCCTCCCAAGTGCTGGGTTTTAAATGCATGTGCCACCACTCCCAGCAATAGTTTTTTGGGTTTGTGTTGTTGTTGTTGTTGTTGTTTTTAATTTAAATCTCCTCTGGACATCTTGTCCCAATGTTCCTTCACTTAGTCATCACCCCAAGGTAAATATAGCTGGATGGTTGGAAACAATCTGTGGAGTCTCTGTGTCTCCTGCAAAAAAGATCTTAGATCTCTCCACCCAAGGCCACACAAATTGTCCTCCTCGCTTGAAGCCTGAAACCAGTACCAACTTTCTCTTGTGCTGTTATAGGGTGCGGGGGTAGAGAAAGGATGGGGACAGGAGTCTGCAGAGAAGGATAGTCATGCCAAGCTACCCAAACTTCCTTATAAACAGGAATCACCTGGGAAGGTCATAAAATGCAGGTTGTGCTCAGTGGGTCTGAGGCTGGGTCGCTGCTTTTTTGACACTCCCAGATGCTCAGCTGCTGCTGCCGAGGTTGCCAGCTCCGAACCATATTTAGAAATACAAAGAAGAGACTCAACAGGAGATGAGGAGGAGCCAGAGACATTTGCCTCTATCTGAAAATTGTTATTCTATCTCTGGGCCTAGTCTTCAAGTCTCCAGCTAAGACCTCTGTTGGGAAATAGGGTGTTACAGAACAGTCATGTAGTGAGGTGCTTCACCAGAGAAGGCCACTCAGACAAAGTTTTGCCGAATGAAAGTCTTGCTGGCCAGCAACTACACGTGGGTGTCAGAATGCAAGTGTGGAGCCCTAAGCCATCTCTAGGGTAAGCTTTTATACAGAGAAACCATAACCAGGGGTGGAAAGTTTAAGTTCCCAAGCTTACAGGTGCAAAGCCCCTTTCACAATTTCTATTCTATTAAGCAACAATTAGTATTTTGCAGAAACAAGTCAAGCATAACCTACAGAAGCCATAAATCTGCAGTTAGCCTGTGCACTCTGGAACACGTTGACCCATTCCCAAGACAACTGAAGCCCTGGGGATGTGTGTTCCCATACCCGGGCTAACTACCTGATAATTTCAGAGGCTAGAGTCAGCTTAAACTTTAACATGACATAACTGTGGTCAAGAAGTTGCCATATCACAATCACACTGTAATAGCTAGCGCTGTTTTGACTACTCCATGCTCCATGTTCCAAGCTCGACAGTCATAGGCTTAGTCTTATAAAAATGAAAATAAAGCTTTTGGGGAAGTATAAAAAATTTTAGATAAGTTGGTCCTTCTAATGTGGAAGCCACCACGAGGTCAGAACCCCAGACAGTAGAGTCAACTGAAAAAAGACTAATTCTGTATGAATCAAAGAAAGCCAAAAGCTTTAGGTTTGCTGCCAAGTCTTCCGTCTTACTGAAGATGCTATTTGGGATGATGAGACAAAAATGCAAAATTTTAGAGCTGTGGGGGTGTTCAGGAAGAGGTTTGGCATGTCGTTCCGAAAATGACTTAGGATATCAAAACAATAAAGGAAAGTGTGTGTGCTGAAGATGCTAAGGCCATCATAGGTCTGGAGGGGAAGAGCAAGTAACTGCTTTGGAGAATTGTGTGCAGGCCATGGACATGGCTGATGACAGTTTTAAAGCCAGTTCTTGAAAGGTGTATTTAAAGTTTCAAGACTTACAAAATGAAAGTGAAACCGCAATAACAGAAGTCAAGAATGTCTGCTTTGGGCCAATAGAGAATACTAGTACGAGCTGTACATGGCAAGAAAAACCTGGACAAAATATAAAGAGAGCGGTTCTCATGACATTCAGCATCAGGCGAGAGGATGGAGAAGCCATGTTACTCCAGATCACTCTACATGTGAGTTTCCACACTGTGCTGTGCAGGCCTTTGAACCTAGAGCCTTGGAGGCTATCTGATCTGAGAGGATGTAACTAAGAGCCTGGGGAAACTAAAGCAACCTGTGTTTTCAGAAGAGAGTTGTAGAGAGGGGAGAACTGCAAAAAGCCTGAAGCTTTTCAGAGGATCCCTTCAAGTCTCCAGAGAACAGACTAGCACATGCGTGAGGAAATCACATGATCCTGGAGAAGCAGACATCCAAAAATCTGAGGGGAAACAATACCAATGCTCACAGAATGCTGGAAGCGGTTGTGCTGGTTAGTGTTTGTCAACCTGACACAAAGTAGAGACACCTGGGAGGAGGGACCCTCAGCTGAGGAGTTGCCTTCATCGGAGTGGCCTGTGGGCACATATGTGTGGCACTATCTTGATTGCTAATTGATGTGAAGTGCATAGCCTACTGTAGGCAGGTGGACCTGGTCTGTATAGGAGAGGTAGCTGAGCAAGACAGAGGAAGCAGGCCAGTAAACAATGCTCCTCCATGGCCTCTGCTTCAGCTCCTGACTTGGCTTCTCTCAATGATGTACTATAATCTGTGAGCCAAATCAACTCTTTTTCTCTCCACATTGGTTTTGGCCAGTGTTGCTATTCCAGCTGACCAAAGTCAAAAGATGCTACAATCTATAGATGCTGGTTAGAATCTTCAGAAGGACCTTGCCTAAGCAGTGGAACATGGGATAAGCACTCTGATCCTGCCTGACCAGTCCTGAAAGTAAGATCTAAAAATTGAAAATTTTCAACTACTTGAACCATATCCCACAAAAATTTCAAATGATAAAAAGATGCAAGAATATCCAGTGACAAACAACATAAAATTTGAAATGACTCTAAGTCATTAATTGCCAGAGTCAGTAATTGCCAGGCAATTATTATAATAATTAATAATA
>NW_008340915.1:41553-49837 GCF_000622305.1 Nannospalax galili | reverse complement strand
AATAAATTATTATAATAATTAATTGCCAGAGTCAATAATTGCCAGGCATGCAAACGGAAGCATGAGAGGACAATCAGTACCAGGTGATGGGGACTCAGTCACATGAAACCATCCCTGAACAAATATAATAATTAGCAGATAAGAACATTAAAACAGTTATGAAGGCTAAAATTTATGTGTTGAAGAAGTAGGTAAAGGCAGACTGGAGAGATGGCTCCATGGTTAAGAGCACTGGCTGTTCTTGATGAAGACCCAGACCAAATTCATAGAGATGAAATCTCCACATCTCAGATAAAAAATACACTGGACAAGAAAACAGCAGGTACAAAACTGCAGAACGCAAAAGAATCAGTGAACCTTGAAGACATGGAAATGGAAACTGTCTGAAACAAAACACAGATCTATAGTTGGAGAAAGAGATTTCAGATCTCCTTTTTCAATAGATCAGAAGGCAGTAAAGGATAAAAGACCTGAACAACTTCAGCTTTACCTGGTAGACCTGATAGATATTTAACACCTTTTTTTTTTTTTTTTTTTTTTTGGTCTTTTTGAGACAGGGTCTCCCCTGTAGCCCCAAGTGGCCTGGAACTCAGTATGCAGACTAGGATGACCTTGAACTCACAGAGATTCCATTGCCTCTGCCTCCCAAGTTCTGGGATTAAAGGCGTGTATCACCACACCCAGCTGATACATATCTTTTTAAGTATATATGGAACATTTATCCAAATAGTCAAATCTTATTCATAAAATAGGCTTCAAAGTTTGGGCATAGTGGCTCACCCTTATAATCCCAGCAACCAGAAGGCAGAGACAGACGATCATCATAAATCTGAGGCAAGCCTGTGATAAATTGTTAGGTTCAGGACAGCATAGGGAACAAAATGAGACCCTGTCTCAAAATACAAACCAAACAAAGCAAAACAAAATAAGACACTGGTCTTAACAAATTCACAAGTATTAAATTCACATGACCTAAAGCTAAAATGGAGTTGAAATGGAAATCAATAACAGATATATCTTCAGAGAATCCAAATATTTGGATAGCATGTAATGCATTCCTAAATAAATCAAGAATAAACTAAAAGTAAATTAGAACATATTCATAACTGAGTAAAAACAAAAACAGGACATTCTAAAATTTGTAGGCTGCTATTAAAGGAGGATTGGGATGGAATGTGTAACACTAAACATATTTATTAGAAGGAGTAAAGCTATTAATCCAATGTCCTCAGCTTATACTATAAGAATGATAAAAAGAGCAAATATAACTTGAAGAAATGAAAAAAAAAGACAATAGGGAAAATTAATGATTTCAAACTTTTTTAGTAGATCAATAATACTGATTAATTTCTAGCCACATAGGTCAGAGGAAAAAAGAAAACACAAATTATCAATATCAGGAATGAGATGTGCTACTACAATATATGTATAGATTTTAAAAGATAACAAAAGAATATTATTAAAATAAATTATTTAAAGCCAAGTATGGTGGCACATACCTTTATTCTCAGCACTTAGGAGGCTGAGGCAGGTGAATCTCTATGAGTTCAAGGTCAGCCTAGTCTACATAGTAAGATCCAGGCCAGCTGGGGCTACAGGGAGACCCTGTCTCAAAAAGACCTAATTAACTAATTAATTAGCAGCGGGGGTTCGAACCAGCGACTCCCGGCGAGGTGAGGATTGGGGATGAGTAAGCACGCCGTTCACCAGCCCACACCACTCCTGTTACCTGGGGACACTCAGACACAACAGGGAGTCTTAGGCAGAGACTCATTTATTACAGGTGTTACAAAGCTTATAAGGGCACCTGGAACTCCCCCCTCCCCGCTGAGGGTATGTCTTAAGGATGGTCACACGCTGATCTTGCACTCCTCAGCAGTGCGGAAGTATTCTTCAGACTTTCAAAGCAAGCCAGGCCACGCCCCCAGTAACTTCCTTTTGGAACTATGCAAGGTGGGGCCTTTAGGTCCCCACATATCCCCCTTTTTGTTTTTATTTTAAGGCCGGATCGACTTTATTTCTCAGGTTACCCACCTCATAGGCGGCTCCCTGAGGAGAGATGGCTATCTCCTTCCTCTAATCTTATGCATTTTTGCCTGTCTTAGGTTGTGTCACCTCTGATCAAGCCTTGCCCGTCATTGGATCATGCACCTGGCCATGTGCATGTCCTGTCTTAGGAGTACTTGTCATGGGACATCTTACCCATCTTTGGCTAAAAATCTGTCATGATTAAGGGCAGCCGTGTGGGTAATGCCAGCGTGTGACAGTCTTAGTCTCTGCCTAACTCGGTTAGCCAAGCATGGGCAACCAGAGTGGGTCCTGGGGAAGTCCATAATCATGAGGAGGTGGGCCATGGCAGTCCTCTGTCACCGAGTTATCTGGTAAAGACACTTAGTCTGTAATCATGAGGAGGTGGGCCGTGGCAGTTCCAAGGGTCCTCTGTCACCAAATTATCTGGTAAAGACACTTAAAGATAAGCATTATCACGAGAAACAAAGCAAGTCATGGCGTAGGACAAGTTGAAATACTTCTGAAACCATGCACCTTTTAGACAATCAGCCAGTTGTTAAAGAGGCTGCAATGAAATCAAGGAACTGGGTCCTTCACTTCAGATGGATACAAATAAAGAGAGGAATTTTTTCTCATGAACTATTGTCCCTGGACCATCATGCTAGTCAATCAGATCCTGGCCTACCCACTTAAGGTTTTTCGCAGGCACCCATATGGGGTTTGAATCTCCTGCAGGGTAGACACACCCAAAGCCTCGACCCATGGTTAACAATGGATCTGGTCCTTTCCATTGCCTGGTGATGGGATCTTTCCATCTTACCCGTACCTCAGGTCTCTGCTCCTGTCGTCCCCAATGCTTCTGAAACCAGGATTCCAACTGATTTTTTTGAAAATTAAGAACATTAATAGTGAATAAGGCCATACCCAACTGTTGGTGGGGGCTTATTCCCCTTTTGTTTTTGTCATTGAATTTTTAGGTTTTGATAGTTGCGTTCTAAAATGGCTTGACCTTGGGGATTGTAGGGAATTCCTGTATTGTGTTGAATTCCCCAAAGTGAGAAGAAATCCTGTAAATTTTTACTCTCAAAACACGGTACATTATCAGTTTTAATTCTTTGGGGCAATCCCAATGTAGCAAAGCACTGGAGAAAATGAGACTGAGCATGTTTAGACTTCTCTCCTGTATCAGTGGTAGCCCAACAGACATGTGAGAATGTGTCGATGGGCACAAAAATATACTTAAGCTTTCCAAAAGGAGCATAGTGTGTGACATCCATTTGCCACAAGGAATTGGGCTTGAATCCCCTGGAGTTTACCCCTGGCTGTTGCAGAGGCGGTACCTGTAAGCCCTCTTGTCTGCCTCTGCATTGCCTTGGGATAAAAGCCCAAGCAATCCTTGGTGCCCCCTATGATGCTGTAAGAAAATAGGGGCTTCTCTCTCTTTAAGGAGTGTCTGAATACTGTCAGAAAGCAATGGCCATGAGTTCCTTGAATTGAGGTGTTTTTTGGTTTCTCCACATCTGCCCCAGTCAGTGAAAACTTTGAAGGCTTTACTAAGGACTCCCTCGGCCTGAGATTCGGCGAGTGCTGCTGCCGGCGGGGCTGTAGCACTGGGGTGCAGGGTGGTTCCCTGGCCACCTGCGGAACTGAAGGGGCAGGGCCCCTCCCAGAGCCACCTTCCCCTGAGCCTTTTCAGCTGTCCCAGAGCCAGTTGCATCGCACCACCAAAGGGGTTTTCTTTGTAATTTTTTTAAAATGCGCCTGGCCACTGGTCACCAGGGCAGTACCCCACCTGGCTTTCACAGGAGCCCCTGACCCACACTGGTCACTGGCCGGGGGGCAGTCCCCCACCCGGCTTTCATGCAAGCCCCTGACCCACTCACGCATTAGTTCAGCCACATGATTATTATTTCTGCAGAGCCATTCAAAATCCCTAAGCCAATAGGGGATGACAATTTTAAGAGCATCTATGCCATAATGCCTCAGAGCTGTCTCACGTCCCTTCTTGATCAGGTCAGCCAATTGGTCCATGGGTGTGTAAACCCGTGGTATGCCTCCCAGAGAGGCATGCACCCACTGAAGGGGCTTCCTGCCTTGTATAAGGACGGATGTCATCAGGGTCTCACCGGAGAGTACCCATAACTCAAGATCTTTACTAGGCATGTACCGGGAAAGTTGGGCTTGGTCCAGGGCATCCTGGACCTCATGTAAGATGTCCAGGTGTTGAGGAGCCAGGTGAATTAGTTCTGAAGGCTTTTCCCTACTAGCAACTGAAACAGTGGTCTAAAAGTCTCAGTGGGAATAGGCATCCAGGCTCGTAGCCAATTAATTTTTCCTAATAATTTTTGTAGCTCTGTCAGGGTTATGGTGGGCTTGACAGCCAGTTGTGGTTTTAAAGGACTTACTCCTTCCAAAGAGAGTGTGGTTCCCAGAATTTTAAAGGGAGAAATAGTCTGTGTTTTTTCAGTGGATACATGGAGTCTGCCTGTCTGTAGACATTTCTGAGTAACCTTAGATAACTCTTCTAATTGTTGGGGGCTTGGAGCTCCCAAGATTATATCATCCATATAAACGTACACAGTGTCATGTGGCAGCAAGTGAGCAGGCCCCAAAAGGGTCTTCACATAGCTTTGGCAGAATGCTGGGCTATTGGCCATACCTTGGGTAAAACAGTCCATTCATACCTCTCATCAGGTATTTTAAAGTTGGTGGAAGGTACAGAGAAAGCAAATTTTTCACAATCCTGGGGTTGTAGAGGGATATAGAAAAAACAATCTTTAATGTCTATAAGAAATAAATCTGAGGAAATAGCAGGGATGCAAGGCAGCCCCCTTAAGGGCGTACCCACTAGGGTCATTCTAGCATTGACTTTACGCAAATCTTGCAACATTCTCCATTTGCCAGAGGCTTTCTTAATAACAAAGACAGGTGTGTTCCATGGACTTACAGAAGGCCGGATGTGGCCCAACCATAATTGTTCCTGCACAATTTCCTTTAAAGCCTGTAGCTTTGTTGCAGGCAATGGCCACTGCTCCACCCACACCAGCGCCCCAGGGGACCACTGGATAGCTGGAAACTGAGGGGCAGTGGCCCTTAGAATTGGGGGTCAACCTGATGCTCTTTCTTTGGGTCGCCCCTGTAATTGATATGACGAGACAAACCTTGAGTTTCTGACTCAGGAAGCCTATCAGACTCTTCAAGATCCAAAAGGCCATCATAAATGGTCTTGCTATCAGTGGTTATGCAGGCCTATGCATCCCCTAAAATATCTTGTCCTATAAGGTTGGCGGATAACCCTGCCAACACCAGGGGTCGCACCTCCCCTTTAGCTCCATCTGCATCCTGCCAGGTGAACCATTCTCGAGTCTCCTCTGATGGGGTGTATCCTCCCACACCTAGGATTCAGGGCCCAGAAACTAGGTGCCATCATGATGGGACCGTCTCCTTTCTAAGAATGGTTCTATCAGCCCCCGTGTCCACTAAGCAGCGAAACCTCCTGCCACCTATTTCAAGATCCATCTTGGGCCTTACACCAGGGATAATAGGGACTGTCCAATTCACCAAAGTTTTTTTCTCCTCTCCCACTCCCTCCCTGAGGGCATTGTAAATGTAGCCAATCATGGGGAAGTCCTCCTTTTGCCAACGGGGCTGGAGGCTGCCCCCCACTTAGTTTAAAGGCTTTCCTCAATATCAAATTTGGATTTACAGTCCTTTTGCCAATGGAGCCCTTTGTGACACCAGGGACAGGGCATAGATGTGGGTCTTTTTGATACCCCACCTCCAGGCTTAGGCTGGTTCTCTCACTGAGGACAATTTCTTTTAATATGGTCAGTCTGTCCACAGCCAAAACATGGACCTTCTATCCCTCTATGCCCCATTGTTCCCTGCTGACCCAAATTAAGTGAATTAAATGCCTGGGTTAAGGCATGGGTCAGAGCCTCTGTTTGCATCTGTAAGACAGCAGCCATGTCTTTGGTTTGCTCCCTCTGGGTTCCAACCTCCTTGGAGTCAATTATCCATTGTTCCATGGACTTGTCCTTAAGGCCAACACAGGCTATCTTGTGATCAGCGTCCATTCTATCTCATACCAAGAGTTTAGTGAATTGCTCCCTCAGCCGGGGATTTGGCGAGTGCTGCTGCTGGCGTGGCTGTAGCACTTGGGGGCGGGGTGGTTCCCTGGCCACTCTCAGAACTGAAGGGGCAGGGCCCCTCCCCAAGCCAACTTCCCCTGGGCCTTTTCAGCTGTCCTGGAGCCAGTTGTGGTGCACAGGCAAAGGTGGTTTTGTGTTTTCTGTTTTTTTTTTTTTTTTTTTTTTTTTTTTTTTTTTTTTAAATGCACCCGGCGACCATGGCTGCTGGTCGCTGGCTGCTGACCGGAGGGCGGTCCCTGCCTGGCTTTCCCGCAAACCCCTGATTTGTGCAGGTCACAGTTGCACGAGCCCCTGACTCCTGCCGGTCGCCAGCCAGAGGGCGGCCCGCACCCACACGTTAGTTCAAGGTGGGTGGGGTTGGCGGCTTTTGCCGCTGACCCCAGGTGAGCTCTGCTCTGCCCCACCCTTCTGCCGGGGAGGCTCTGAAGCTGACCAGGGCACGCCAGGGGTGCAGCTTGTTACTTTGGCCACTTTTGGGTTCACTTCTCTTGCATTTCTGCCTTCTTCCTCAAACCCTTCCCATGATTCCTATGTATCCCCAGTAAAAACATTACCCCAAGTAGCCAGGGAGCCAGATGAATTGCCTCTGCCCAAACCTTTTGAGCTACGGGACCTGACAAATCCAATCCCCTGCTTTTAAGCATATCTCTCAGCTTTGAGCACTGGGTCTTCAAACATAAAAATTGCGTTACCCATATTTAGGGTCTTGCTTACCCCTAACCTCCTCAATTGGCCCAAATCCGTTTTTGATTCTTTTTTACTTCTTTCTTTTCTTCTTTTCACCTTCCTTCGGGCCCCACGTTGGACGCCAGATGATGGGGGGTTTGAACCAGCAACCCCCGGCAAGGTGAGGATTGGGGATGAGTAAGCATGCCGTTCACCAGCCCACGCCGCCCCTATTACCTGGGGACACTCAGGCGCAACAGGGAGTCTTAGGCAGAGAATCATTTATTGCAGGTGTTACAAAGCTTATAAAGGCACCTGGAACTCCCCCCTCCCCGCCCCCGCCCAGGGTGTGTCTCAAGGATGGTTATGCTCTGATCTTGCACTCCTCGGCAGTGTGGAAGTATTCTTCAGACTTTCAAAGCAAGCCAGGCCACACCCCCAGTAACTTCCTTTCGGACCTATGCAAGGTGGGGCTTTTAGGTCCCCACAAATTAGAATTATATAATCTCACTAGAAAAAACAGATTACCCAAGTAGCTTGATACTAAAATCAAATCCTCCTATCTCTAAATGTTCTTCTAGGTCCATCTCCAGTACTGGATGTGGAGAAGGCTTGGAAAACAGTAAAATTTAAAAACTAAAAATTAAATTTAAAATTTAGTAAAATTCGCTGAATAGCTGAGGAAGAAATAATTTTCATTCTCCAAAAATTCATTCAGTAAGTTGAATAAGTGGAATGTTTTCCAAGGCTTCCCCCATCCAGTACTGGAGACTGACCTAGCTAAGGCCTTGAACATACCACTAAGCTATCTCCCCACCCCCTTTTACTTTTTATTTTCAGACAGAATGTCAATAAGTTGTGCAGACTAGCCTCGAACATACTCTATAGCTCAAGCAGGTCTTGAGTTGCAATTTTTCAGTCTCAGTCTCCTGAATAGCTGGTGGCCTGTGCTGTCAAGGCTTAGTGCAAGTCACTTCTTGAAGCCAGTATTAGCTTGAAAAATAAAACTAGAAGAAAGATATTAAGGAAAACTACACACCAATATCCTTCAAGAATATGAATACATAGGGGCTGGAGAGATGGCTCAGTGGCTAAGAGCACTGGCTGCTTTTGCAGAAGATCAGAGTTTGATTCCCAGCACCCACATGGCAGCTAACAATCATCTGTAACTCCAGTTCCAGGAGATCTGATGCCCTCTTCTGACCTCTGCGGGCATTGTATGACACAGGTGCACTCACATAAACGCAGGCAATACACTCATATACATAAAATAAAAATAATCAATAAAAATATTTTTAAAAATATGAATACTTAGAAATGTAAATGGGACATTTGCCTATAATCCCAAGACTTGGAGGTGGAAGCAGGAGGATCAGGAGGCCAAGGTAATCCTAAACTACATAGCTATTCAAGGCCAGTCTGAGACCCTGTCTGAAGGAAGGAAGGAAGGAAGGAAG
>NW_008340915.1:26997-40957 GCF_000622305.1 Nannospalax galili | reverse complement strand
TCTGAAGGAAGGAAGGAAGGAAGGAAGGAAGGAAGGAAGGAAGGAAGGAAGGGAGGGAGGGAGGGAAGGAGGGAGGGAAGGAGGGAGAGAGGGAAGGGGGAAGGAAGAAGGAAGGGAGGAGGGAGGAAGAGAGGGAGGAAGAGAGGGAGAAAGAGAATCAGTTAAGATACTTCATATTAACAAACTATAAAAGAAACAAACACACATTCATTCCATTAATAGACATAGAAAGGCATCTGACAAAACCCAAGATTCAGTCCTGATTAAAAGCACTCAGCAAACTAGCCACACACAAACTGCCCTCCTCCTTTGAAGCCTGAAAGCAGTACCAACTTTCTCTTGTGCTGTTCTAGGGTGCAGGGTTGGGAAAGGATAGGGGACAGGAGTCTGCAGGGAAGAGTGGTCATGCCTCCATGCGCAGAAAGGTCATGAAATGCAGACTGTACTCAGTGGCTCTGGTGCTGAAATGCTGCTTTTCTGACACTCCCAGATGCTGCCAAGGCTGCCAGCTCCAAACCATGTTTAGAGAAGCAAAGGAAATTTCGTTGTTCTATCTCTGGATCTGAGCTTTAGTTCCTGATTGTGTTGTGAACGGTTAATTTTCAAGTACACATTGGTGTTAATACTGTGTCCCCTTTGAAGGAGGACCCCAGAGCCTGTATTGCTAAGGTCCTGGAAAACCAGCTGTGTGGTCTGTGCTGCCCTCTGTTGGTCACAGTGTGCATGCACACCATCTTTCCCACTTGGTGAAGGGTGGGGTTTTCAAAATTACAATTGAGGCTTTCTGGCCTGTTTTAAACCAGGAAAGAAAAGGATGACATTTATTCCTTTAATCTAGAAGGTTCATTCTGTAACAGACTTCTTTCTCCCACACTCTCTTCTCTTTCCCTCTCTCCCTCCCTCTCTCTTTTTGTCTGGCCATTTTTGAGACAAGGTTTTATTAATGTAGATCAGCCTGGCTTCAAATTTGTGGTGCCTCTCCTGCATCTGTCTTTCAAATGCTGGGATTACAGGCCTGAGCTACTGTATCTGGGTTATAAACAACTATTAGATGCTCACACTTTCTGAGCTTTGCCAGAACAAGTTCTTGAGACGTGTGTTAGATCTGTTCAGACATTGGTAACCCTTTAGTGGTGGGTGTCAGAACTAGGTTGGAGCCCTTCCTACCACAGACACAAGAAAACATATACATCCCGAAGAAGTATTTTAGCATTTATGCTATGCCCTTGCCTCTGTTGAGAAACATCGTAGCACTATCACTCCAGATGAAGAAACAAGATGAACATGGTGACACGTGCTTGAAACCACAGTATTCCAGAAGCTGAGATGGAAGGACCATTGTGTGGTCAAGGCTACTCTGAGCAACGAGTTCCAGGCCAGCCAGGACGCCATAGAACTTGTCTGGATAAACTAAGAAAGAGAGAGGGGAGGGAGAAAGGGTAGAAGGGAGGGAGGGAGGGAGGGAAGGAGGGAGAGAGGGAGGGAAAAGAGAGTGGGGGGAGAGGACGGGAGGGAGGGAGGAAAAACTGAAGCTCAAAGAGGCACAAAGTTCATATAATAGCAGAAAAGAACCTAAATCAGAGCACGTTGAGAAACTCCAGAATTGAGTATTTGAGCCACAGGGCTTTCCCTTAAAGATCGCCACATGGATGGAAGCCAGGATGAGCACTGCGCCCGCCTCCGCCCCGTAAGTATTCAACGCAGCATCCCTGTTGTCTCCCTAAAGAAGGGCGATTCATCTGCAATCATCACAGACTGTGAACATGACCCAGCTACTACAGATGCAACATCAGGCCACTAGGGGGCAGACTGGCTGCTTGTAGGAGAAGCTCAAAAAGACTAGCGCCTAGGGTGTGGGGAGGGGAAGGAAAAGGAGAGAAAGGAGACGGGAAAAGGAAAACAGTCTGTCCTCCTCGCCCATCTTCCTTCAAGACTATTTAATTCGTCTCCTTCTTCCTGATACTGTCCAAACTTTCCCTTCAAGTTTAGCTGAGGTCTTTTTGCATATTTGGAGACACTTCATCCCTCCCACCTTGGGCTGTCCTGTACCCACATGAAGCTCCCTCTTGTTACCACAGAAGGACTTTCAAAGGAATGAAGGAGCAAGAATAGTTCACGGGCAATAATTCTCAGGTGTTCATGAATCTAAGCTAAGCTTTGGGCCAGTCATAGAGACTATTCTTGCCACCAAACTAGCTCCATGCCAAACTCTGTTGGGAGTCTTGCCACTTCCAGGTGTAAATCATACATGTTATTATGGAGTAATATACAGAGGCCAGAAGAAAGTGTCAGACCCCTTGAAGCTGTAGTTACACAGGTGAGTGCTGGGAACTGAGCTTGGGTCTTCTGTAAGAGCAGCAAGCATTCTTTACCATCTGAGTCATCTCTCCAGTTCTAATGCTTTTGGTTGCAGGCTAAGGGTTTAGGCAAATTCCAGGCCTTTTGGAATTAATTCTAACAGCACAACTATGTCAAAATCTTTTTACAATGCAACAATCATGCTTAGTTTGACAACCGTGAGCCTCCTAACAGTGACTAATCCGACATTTTCAATTGCCAGAGAAACATTTGTTTACATTTAAACAGATGGTTGAATCATCTGAAAATCTCAAAGTTTTTTATAATTCCGTAGTGAGTTTACAAATTTTCTGCTTCCTGACACATAACTATCTGTACTTTATGCAATTTATCTGATGATTAAGAACTATCATCAGTCTCAAATTAAATAAACTTTGATCTTTATTTTATCTTGCAAGGATAATATATTGTAGGATCTTTAATTCAATTTCCTCTGAATTTGGCCATTAACATCAATATTATAAATTTTATTAGAGTATATATATTCATATTAATATCAGTATTTACATATTGATATTGCATATTGATATCATCTTAGCTAGTCTTCCTATATTATGAGTATTACTTAGCACACATGATTACAATATAAATCAAATGTAGTTATAGAATAATTAACCAGACTTTCAATAAAATCCACCCTTGAATATACTGTATGTAGCAGTGTCCTGTGGCTGCTGTTCTCAATCATGGCACAATGACTTGAAAAATTGCAGCTTTGGTATCTTACAGGTCTCTAAAGCAGAAGTCTAACATGGTTCTCCCGGGTTAAAATCAAGGTGTCGGGATGGGAGTGTCGCTCAGTGGTTCAAGCTTAGCATAGATGCCAATCCCTGGGTTCAAAGTTCAGCACTAAAAAAAGGAAAAAAGAAGTTAAAATGCATTCTTTCTGGACACTGGGGAATTGCATGTTTGGGCTTCTACAAGCCACCAGTCTTTACTCCTTGGCCTCTGGCTTCAGTCTCCATCTTCAGAGGCAGCAGTGTCTGCTGAGTCCTGTTCAGGGCACCCGGCTCTCTGACTCTTCCACCTCTCTCTTCCATTTCCTTCTAAGAACTGTAACTACACAGAGTCAACCTGAATAATCACTCTAACATCCCTGTCTCAAACAACCGGTTTGCAGCTTTAATTTCTCCTGTAAATAGAATGGCTTTCTGTCATCTAACCTAGTGTGTTCACCAGTGCCAGAGATCGGGACAGGAGCGTCTGCTCCCCACATCCTGTTTTTTCTCCTGTTATCTCAGGATCCAATGTATTGAGTTACAGCCTTTCCTCAGAATGGATTTAAATAAATACTGCTCCCCAATGAGAGTGGTCATCCAACAGACACACCTACCCACCCTGGAATGTTTAAAATTTGTCTAGCAATCACAAATTGCATTGTAGCAAAAGAAAAGTACAAAGGCATGGTGCATAAGCTATGGGGAATCATCTTGTCCTAGTTTGTTTCTCCATTGCTGTGACAAAATACCCTGATCAATACCAACTTGGGGAAGAAAGGGTTTATTAGGCTTATATTTCCTGGGTCACAGTTCATCAGGGAACCCAATGTAGGAACTCAGGGCAGGAACCTGGAGGCAGGAGCTGGAGCACAGGCCATGGAGGAACGCTGCTCACTGGCTTGCTCCCCTGGGAGCATTTTGTATTTGTATTTTATTTTTTGTATTTTATTTATTATTTTTATTTTATGTATATGAGTGTATTGCCTGCATGTACATGAGTGGACCCATGTCGTGCAATGCCACGGAGGTCAGAAGAGGGCTTCGGATTTCCCTGGAACTGTAGTTAAGGATGGTTCACAGCCACCATGTGGGTGCTGGGAATTGAACCAGGTCCTCTACAAGAGCAGTCAGCGCTCTTAACCGCTGAGCCATCTCTCTAGCCCCCAGCCTGCTTTCTTATACAACATAGGCCCACCTGCCCAGGGATAGCACCACCCACAGTGGGCTGGGCTCTCCCTTCCTAGGGGAAGTTCAGTTTGTATACACTGCAGTGCTTCTCAAACCAATGCATGGTAGATCACTGGCTTTTCATACTTACCAATGGAGCCCACCATGTTATATAATTATTGTCCTTATCAGTGATCCAACAATCTAGTTTGTCCACTTCTTGTATGTTTTAGAGCTTCTAAAAAAACACTGCTCCCCTGGTCCATGCTCAGTCTGCTTTCTTGTACAAAACAGAACCTGCCCAGGGGTGGCACTGCCCACAGTGGGCTGAGTCCTTCCACATCACTCAACAATAAAGAAAATGCCCTACAGACATGGCCACAGGCCAGTCCAATGGAGGCAATTCCCCAATTGAGGCTCCATCAACCCAGGTGTGTCAAGTTGACACTAGAGCCTCTATAAGGCATCAAATCCAGTTCGTTGTCACACTCACTCTACACTCTGTCAACAATTTTACTTTTATTTATCATTGCTTTTACCCTACACATTTTCCTCTAAAGGGAGGTTCCTCTGTCCAGCCACTGGATGTCCCTGTCCTGGGTAGCTACACGGGAAATGTCAGAGCTTCTCTTTCAGTCCATTTCCGATGCTAGGGCTCAGACTGAATAAATGAACGTAGAACAAGCCCATCTGCAAAGGCAACAAACTAAGAACTTATGGCATCAGTGTCTGGAGCGCTTGGGGTTCCATCTAGCCTCATAGATGTAGTACCTCATTTGCTCTCCTGGTCTCTGTAGCCATTCATTGTAGCTGCAGTTTAAGTGCTACCAGCTTTGAAAAAGCAAACTACTACAGTGTGGTGCTTCACACCTATAACCCCAGCACTCAGGAGGCAGATGCAGGAGGATTTTAAACTCGAGACCAACCTGCGCTACATAGTGAGAGTTTCTAGGCCAAATTCTGCCTAAATAAGTAGATGATAGATAGATGGACAAATAGACAGACTAGATAGATAGATAGATAGATAGATAGATAGATAGATAGATAGATAGATAGATAGATGATAGACAGAAGATAGATAGACAGACGATAGATAGATGATAGATAGAAAGAAAGATAGATAGATAGATAGATAGACAGATGATCGATAGATAGACAGATAGATAGATAGATAGATAGGTGATAGATAGATAGATAGACAGATGATAGATAGATAGATGATAGATGATAGATAGATAGATAGATAGATAGATAGATAGAGATGATAGATAAATGCAAAAAAGGACATCATGTTAAAGAGAGGATCTGCCTGCTGGCCATGGTGGCTCATGCCTGTAGTCCTAGCACTTGGGAGGCAGAAGCAGGTGGATCTCTGTGAGTTCAAGGCCAGCCTGGTCTACATAGTGAGTTCCAGGACAACTGGGGCTACAGGGAGACCCTGCCTCAAGAAGACAAAAAAAGAAAGAAAGAAAGAAAGAAAGAAAGAAAGAAAGAAAGAAAGAAAGAAAGAAAGAAAGAATCTGCCTATATGGTCTTCTCAACCAATTCTACTACAGAATCAGTGCTAGCTGTCTAATTGAGACAGTTTAACACAAAAGAGTTAAATTACGGTGGCTGGAGAGATGGCTCAGTGGTTTAAAAGCACTGACTACTCTTGCAGAGGACTTGGGTTTGGTTCTCAGCACCCACATGGTGGCTAACACTTGTCGGTAATTCCAGTTCCAGGGGCTTTGATGCCATCTTCTGACCTCTACGGGCATTGCACCACACGGGTGTACCTACCCTACATGCAAGCAATACACTCAGATACATACACAGGTGGTAAAAATAATAAATGAAAATATTAATAAAAGAGAGCTAACTTAGAAAATACATTGCAAGTTTTAATTCTTCCTAAAGCAGATGTTTTAGTTGTTCATTCCAATTTTCTCTAAAATTCTTTGTTTTGTCTTGTTTGATTCTGGACAGGGTCTCGCTATGTAGCCTTGACTGACCTGGAATGTGCTACATAGATCAGGCTGACTTGGAACTCACAGAGATCGCCTCCCTCTGTGGAGGGATTAAAGGTGTGTGCCACTATAACTGGCTAAAACTCATTATTTTTAGAGTGACATTGAATATGGAAAATCTGTTGAATTGATGTGTATTTGTTTGGTTGGTTTGGTTGGTTTTGGCCCTGTAGTTTTATGGGTAGTGAAATGTTTGCCTTGACTTGACCAAATATGACTAGTTGTGGGGAAAGGGTAGAATGCTTTATTCGGCTGTTGTCCCAGGTCTTTCTGTATTGTATCAATAAAATGTATCCTTCCTGTGATTTCCCTGGTTGAAGTGTCCCTGGATGAATCTTTTTTTTTTTTTTTGTATTATCATCAGGATGTGGTGGCTATTGTTCACTGTTCAGTTATTTGAGTTAGTGAAGTGCCTTATAGCAAGCCATCTCCTTTTCTAGGACTAGACCAGAGAGCAGCGCTAGCAATCCTCTAGGCTAGTCCCAAGGCACAGCAGGGTTTGTGACTTGTTCCATTGGCCTGAGACTCTGTTCCTAAATTGTTTCCTAAAGACTATCTGATTTGGGGACTGGAAATGTAACTCATCTGGTAGAATGCTTGTGCTTGCCAAGCATGCACAAAGCCCTGGGTCTGATCCATAACACAGGATGTGGCAGTCCATGCCTCTAATGCTAGGACTTGGGAGGTGGAGGCAAGAGGATCAGAAGACCAAGGTCACCCTTAGCTACTTAGCAAGCTGGAGGCCAGCCTGGGCAATATAAGACCCTGTCTCAAAACAAACAAATAGATAAGAATATCTGATTTTGAGATTCTTAGTAAAATTCATGCTTTCATCCAACTATTGAATACATGAATACAGAGACTGCAGTCTACATTAAGCAATCGACATTCCAAGGCCTCAGTGACCTAAGGGTGAATGAGAAGTCACATTACCATAAGCAACTCCAGAGGCTATGGCTATCGCAGAACATCCAGGGTCTGCTTATGCGCAGAGAGCCCAAATGTCCATCACGGGGGTGCTTCACAGGTCTCTTGGCTTGACCAACCTATCCTGTTCAGGTTAAGTCCTGATGTGCACAGCTTTTCTCTTCACCCTCCCCCAGAGCCTTGGAGGCACTAAACCTGCACTAGGATCTATGGTGGGGATGGATAAGGAGTTCTACACACCCTGCCCTAATCACCTGCATCTGGAAACTGTAGGATTTGCTCTCTGGTCATAGTTTACCATGAACTTGAAAGATGGTTAATAATTAAGGAAATGTCAAAAGTAAATTAAAAAGAGTGGGAGATGTAGTTGTGGTTATGACTTGGACCATCTTTCTCTAGGTGAGCAAGACAAACAGAAGAGAAGCTGGAGGAAGAGGAGTAGGGTGGCAGAGGAGCATACAGGCACCTTTGGCATGACCTCATGGGCTTGCAATCTGCATGCTGTCCAGCATTAAGGCTAAGCAATTTGCCTTCTGAAATCAGGATGAAAAAAAAAACAGGCTCACTACAAAGTGTAACAAAACAGGAGTCTGTGAAGGTTGGCGGGAAGAGGAGAGCAGGAGCAAGCGCTGGTACCATCAGACCATCCTTGTTCTAGAAGTTCCAACAAGCAGAGTTCTGGGGCTATACATTATTATAAGACAGGCACGATTTAGAAACTGGACAGACATCTTCCACAGAGGGGCAGTTTCATTACCAAATGCTCTATTAACTGAGATAATTTCTTTTCTTTTGAGACAGGGTCTCAAATTTGCTATGTAGACCAGGCTGGCCTCAATCTCACAGAGATGTGCCTGCATCTGCTTCCTGAGTGCTGAGATTAAAGGTATGTGCCACCATATCTAGCTGAAACAATAATTTTCTTAACTCAGGTGCTCAATAAAGGGATGGCGTGAACATTCTCCAATGTGTTGAGGTACGAGGCTCCCTCTCCAACAGACTGAGCTATTGCAAACAGCCAGAACAAATGTTCCTGACGACGATCAGGCAGACTGTGTGCTGGCAGGGTCTTGTTTGCTCCACTTCCTTTACCCTGGTCTTCTCCAGCTGCTCAGAGTGTTCCTGTGGAGCCAACCTGTGCTTAGGCCTGCCTGGCTGCTCATAACACTGCCAGAGAGGCAGGGTTTATGTGAAACATAACACTATCCCGGATCACCAGCATCTAGGCATGGACAGTTCTCAGTTCTCCCAGACTGGAATTCTTCTGCAACCATGTTGACACAGACCTGCTGCCTCTTCCTTGCTTAAGAACTTGGGAATCTTAACCCAGGCTCCTTTCATTCTTCATAGGCCCTCCAGTCCCAGCCACTAGATAAGAAAGTGTGCTGTGATAGCAGCATTTGTGTTCATAGTAGCATTTGTATTCATAATATTAACAAAATTAGTAAGATATTAATAGGTTAAAGATTAATATATGTGTACATTCTCCATTAATGAAATTTTTGTGGTGTGTGTGTGTGCTGTGATAGCAGCATTTGTGTTCATAGTAGCATTTGTATTCATAATATTAACAAAATTAGTAAGATATTAATAGGTTAAAGATTAATATATGTGTACATTCTCCATTAATGAAATTTTTGTGGTGTGTGTGTGTGTGTGTGTGTGTGTGTGTGTGTGTGTGTATGAATGTATTGCCTGCATGTATGTAAGTGCACTTATGTCATGCAATGCCAGCAGAGGTCAAAAGAGGGCATTGGATTCCCCTGAAACTGGAGTTAAGGATGATTGTTAGCTGCTAAGTGGGTGCTGGGAATTGAACCAGGGTTCTCTGCAAGATCAGTCACTGCCCTTAACCACTGAGCCATCTCTTCAGCCACTAAATAATTTTTTTCTCCCTGTTTCTACATTAGTTTCTTACTTCCCTCTTGGATATATTGAATGTTAAAGGGGATTAAAATATGGTCACAAGCCATAGCTCATTCTTTTTCCTTAAAACTTAATATATATGTGTGTGTGTGTGTGTGTGTGTGTCTTTTTTGGTCTCTCTATAGCCCCAGCTAACCTTGAACTCACTATGTAAGCCAGTCTGGCCTTGAATGCACAGAGATCCACCTGCCTCTGCCTCCCCAGTTTGAGGATTAAAGATGTACACCACCACACCTGGCCCCTTAAATTTTTTTAATCACAACTTCATGTTTTTAACAAAGTAAATTTAATTTTATTACGTATGCATATTCAACAGACTAAGAAAGGGTAGAAAAGAAAGTTTCTTAAAAGGATAAACCAGAGGTGGAGAGATGGCTCGGTGGTTAAGAGCACTGGCTGTTCTTGCAGAAGACCTTGGTTTGGATACCAGCACCTACACAGTGGCTAACAACCATCTGCAACTCCAGTTCCAGGGGATCCAATGTCCTCCTCTGGCCTCCTTAAGCACTACATGCATGTGGTGTGCTTACGTACATGCAGGCAAAACACTCATACACATAAAATAAAAATTAAAAAATATTTTTAAAAAAGATAAACCAGGGGCTAGTAAGAAGACTGGGCTGGTAAAAAAACATTTGCTGTGCAAGGCTGATGACCTGAGTTTGATCCTAGAACCCATGGTGGAAGGAGAGAACCAACTCTTCAAGGTTGTCCTCTTATCTGCACATGTGTGCTATAGCACATAGGCACCCACACTCATACACACATATCACACATGCACACATACACAAATGCATACACAGGCACACACACAATAATAAGTAAAATTTTTAAAAAGTTTCAGTATTGCTGGGCATGGTGGCATATCCCTTTCATCCCAACACCAACTTGTTTTGACCAGGAGAATATGGCAGAAACAACAGTGTCTTCCTCCCACCAGTAGAGCCACCAGAAAGCTGTTGTGATCTGGTGAACAAGTCCAGTCAGCCCCTTGGAGGATGAGAAAAGGTCCCTTAAGAAAAAGAGCCTGAGCCTGAGCCTTCCATGAGACCCCAGCCCTCCCAGATGAAGCCACACGTGACAGCAAGCCCGACTGACAGCATTTGAAACAGAGGCAAGCTTACCGACCAGTTCCAGCTCACAAAATCATGAACAGATGAATGTTTGCTGTTTCAATAAACTGACTTCTTAGAAAGAAATGCCTAACTGGTTCATTCCAATTACTCAATAAAGGTCTCTTTTCACTGACACAGGTTTCATGGTTCCAGAACAAATCTGATCAGGAGTAGTACACCTTTCTTTACTCTGTGAATCATGAAGTATTTGTGAATTCTGCAAAACTTGCCCTGTCATGTCAGCCGGTGTTCACATGGAGTAGATTCAGGAGACTTTGTACTACAATCTGGTGGCCACCTGACTATGAGATACACACCTATTGTTTATACTGATGTAAATAATTTAATGAAAGATTATGACGTGTTAATGTTTTCCACTTATAGGAACAGAATATCATACCAACTGACTTCCATAAATTGCTCATCATACAGAGTCTGGAAGTTAAAATCTATTTTAAGATCCAACCAAAATAAACTTAGAAACAAATATTAAAAACTTAGCAACACACTAAATAAATAATAAGAAAGAAAGAAAAAAAGGAAAAAGAAATAAAGAAATGAAAGAAAGAAAGAAAGAAAGAAAGAAAGAAAGAGGAAGGAAGGAAGGAAGGAAGGAAGGAAGGAAGGAAGGAAGAAAAGAATCACCTTGCTATCTGTCAGACCAACTGATGTCATACCACGGCAAGGCCTATGTCCTTTTTTCCCTGGGTTTCCAGGTACTCAACTTATATTAAATCTGGAATTGCAGTCTTTCAAACCAAGACTCTTCTGTTCCCCTCTCCTCTAGAACTACCCAACAGGCAATGGAGGCCCCTTGTTTTCTTTTCCATAGTGACTGAGTTCCTGTTTACTTTAAGGAAGTCTAGTTTTCCAACATTTAGCTATCCTGAAGTAGCTGACTCACAGTGACTCACATGGACGAAACCTGTGCCTTTCTAGCAGGAAATGAACAAGCAAATTATGGTACAGACAGACCATGGAATAATCATCCTGAGAAAACAGAACCAAGCCATGCAGCCACTAAAAGGTACAAAGAATCCCTAAGTATACATGGTTAAGTTATGGGTGTCAGTCTGGAAAAGATTTATTTATTTATTTATTTATTTATTTATTTATTTATTTATTTATTTATTTATTGGTCTTTTTGAGCCAGGGTCTTCCTGTAGCCACAGCTGACTTGGAACCCACTGTGTAGACCAGGCTGGCCTTGGATTCACAGGGATCCACCTACTTCTCTGCCTCCCAAATGCTGGGATTAAAGGTGTGTGCAACCACGCCCAGCAGGATTTTATTTTTACGATTTATTTTATTTTCAATTATGCATACTTGTGTGTCCCTGGGGGTGGGGGGGGACCTCTGCAAGAGCAGTATGTGTTCTAAACTACTGAGCCATGTCTGCAGTCATGGAAAGGCTTCGTGAGTCCTGCTATGAAGCATGTGGAAAAGAAGCATTTCCAAAGACAGGAAACAGAACCACGTGTGATCTACATCTGTAATTCCGACACTCAGAAGGTGGGGCAGCAAGGAGGTCAAGATCATCTTCAGCTCCCTAAGGACCGTCTTATTTCCATGAGAACCTGAGGAAAGGAAAGGAAATGAAGGGGAAGGGAAGGGAAAAATGAAAGAGTAAGTCAGTACATTTACCAGTTGTGCTGGCGGAAGCATCAGGTAGGTGCGCTACAGCAAAGGGGATCTCTTCATTGGGATTCAGATGTTGCTTTGTCACATTCTCTGGTTGATGCTTGGATGCTAGAGGTGTGTCAAGCTCAGACACACATTCCAAGAGTTTTATCTAGAAGTCACGAGGATGTTATGTTGGATACCTAACATCGTACCTTGATTGTAAATGGGATTACAGATACCTACATTGGGATACAGATACCTACATTGATTGTAAATGGGATTACAGGTAGCATGAGGAACTCTGGCTTCTGACCTTCGACATTCTCTGTCTACAATCATGGTGTTCTTGTCAGTCAGCATGAAACAGACTGCAGCATTTAGTGTAGAGAATTGAGCTTCTTTGACTTAGTCGACTTGCTGACACTTTGCCTTCTTCTATATTTCATTTTTGCTTCTATTTGCATATGGATTAAAAATCACTACACAGGAGTATAGGGTGTCAGTGGGATTTCAAGGGGTAGGGAGACATACGAAATGTCACAATGTGAATTGGGGCTTGCCTCTGACAGCTACCTGAAGGTTTTCTTCCTCTGACTTTTTTACCTGGTACTTAGGTGTAGTCACCTCTGTGCACAAGTATCCAAGATGTCCATATCACTCTTAAATTTGTAACCACAGAGCCCTGACCTTGGCTCTATCTCCCCTGAATATGAGAAGCTGTACACACACATTATAACCTTAACAATGCTGAAGTATTTCTAAGTAAGTCCCTCCTTTCAGCCAGCTTCCACACACAAGGCCAGAAAGCTCCTCTCCCTGCCTTGTGCTAGAGACATACCTAAGATGCTCTTGGCTTCCTGCTGCGGTTACTATCAGCACCCTGGGGTCATCCAAATTAGGCTTGGTATTTTTGTCCTAGGTTCACCCTGTTGAGTGGGGTACAACATTCCTGTGATCTGGGGTTTCTTGAATTGGCAGGATTTCCCAGCTATAACCCAGTGTCATTAAGAATGATTATCTCAGGCCAGGTGTGGTGGTGAACATCGTTAATTCCAGCACTCAACAAGCAGAGACAGGTGGAGCTCTGTGAGATTGAGGCTAGCCTGGTCTACATGGCCAGCTGGGGTGATAGGGAGACCCTGTCTCAAAGAAAAACAAAACAAAACAAAACAAAACAAATCAAATCTGTAAACTTGAAATGCAGAGAAATCTTTTCCTTTTATAGCTCCTGCATAACTTTCCTGTTTTCTGATTTTCTTTCTCTTTATAGACAGTGTATATTAGTTTTATAATATCAATAAAATAAAAGCACTTTATAAATGATTATTGAGATATCATAAACAGTGGGGTGAGAATGTATTATTCTGTAAATGACAGTGGGGAATCTTCTCACTTAGAAAAATATCTATTTGGATCTACACCTCACATGATAACCTGAAATCAAATTTCCTTTGATCATATGCTCCCACTTCTGAGGTGAGATCCAGCCCAAGGACACTGTTGGCAATGCTCTGTTACAATGATAAACTTTGAGTATTATTTATCCACAATAGAAACCAGTGGGTAGCCAGCTAAGTATTCAAGAACAGAGGAGAAATGGCAGAATAAATGATCATAAAATAGAAGTTTTTATTAATATTAAAATGACTGGTGTAAGAGAAATTTTAAAGTGACTATAAATGTGCAGAAAAGTTCATCTTACTGTGTTAACTTTGAAAATATATGTGCAGTGTATAAAAACTAACAAACAAATACATGCAGAGAAAAAAGATTGAAGGAAATAGCATTAAACAATGGCATCTTGAGTAGAGGGATTAAGTGTCATATATTCCCATATTTTTAAGTATCTTTTCTTTTTAATATTTTATTTATTATTTTTATTTTGTTTGTATGTGAATTTTGCCTGAATGTATGTAAGTGCACCCATGTCATGCAATGCCAGAGGAGGACAGAAGAGGGTGTCAGATCCCCTGGAACTGGAGTTAACAGACAGTTGTTAGCTGCCATGTGGGTGCTAGAATTCTAACCCAGGTCTTCTCCAAGAAGAGCCAGTGTTCTTAATGGCTGAGTCATCTCTCCAGCCCCAAATCTTTACTTTTCACATTTTACTTAGTGA
>NW_008340915.1:10678-25678 GCF_000622305.1 Nannospalax galili | reverse complement strand
TACCACTGTCTTTTATTTTCAGACAGGCATCTGTTTGCTATTTGTCCTTATGGCCAACAGTAGTTGTCTCAAAATATTTTTTGTAAGCCTGCTCATTTTGCCTCTGAAACTTTTCCTTGCCTCAATCACCTTGAAAACCTACAGGGCTCACTATCCTCTAGCCAAAGTTCCTTCCCAAATCAATTTACTAATTCATCTTGGAGGATTTTAAATGGTATGTTATTTAGGTTCACAAACCTCCAAAACTAATTCATGCATTGTGCACTGGGGAGACCTTGCACTATCCAGTGTTTGATCGTCACTCACATCACTTAATCACAGAAAAGACTGAAAAGGACTTCCTGTTTCAGGGCTCCTGCCCTGGGGCAGCACTGCTTGCTCATTCAGTTAAGAGCCAGCCTCCTCATTTAGGACAGACAGAAAACTTCCTGCCCCCTTAACCGGGACACAGACATCTACCTGCTCTCTCAGAACCACTTCTACAGCAGCCATGGCCACCTTTGTGGAGCTCAGTACCAAAGCCAAGATGCCTATCGTGGGCTTGGGCACGTGGAAGGTGCGTATGCAATCTTGGGGCGCCTGCTTTCCTCCAGGAGCGTTTGACATTTTCTCTTCCTTGCACAGCATCAGCCCAGAGTTTGGAACTCTATAGAGTCAGGATCAAAACTGCCCTCGTTTTTTTGTGTTTTTTTGTTTTTTTTGGGGGGGGGGGGCAAGGGTGTGGCTGCTTCAGGCCTCAGAGCTCTGGCTTTTCCCAACTGTGATGCTAACTTTCCTAAGAGGTACCAGGTTTCTAGCTGGCTCTGGACTTTGTAAAAACGTCTCCAAGCAGTTACTCTCTTAGCAAGTTTTTCCTCTGAACTTAAGATACTCCCGGCATTTTTCAAGTCTTGGCTGTGGGTTTTTTTCTGGTTGAGTAGTCATTCAGAGAGAGGACACCAAGCCCCAAATGACACCACACTTGCTGCTCATGTGTAGGACTCTACAAGCAGCATCTGCATGGCCCAAGAGGTGTGGGAAATGCAGAATCTCAGACCCCAGCCCAGGCTGCTGACTTGGCACCTGCACTTGACCAAGAACTCCAGCTGGTTCTGGTGCACGTTAAAGTCTAAGCAGCATCGGGACCACAGAGAGCCTGGGCTGGCGGCAGTCCAGAACTCAGCCCAGGCTGTGTTAATATCTCTTGGCAAAATTCCCCAAGGCTCACCCTGGAGCCCAGTGAAGATGTCCCAGTCTCTCTCAGGACAAGCCTGACATTGTTCCATCTTCTAATTGCTTTCTTTGCCTTTTCTTTTAGTGGTTACTTGACAATACCAACTTGTTTCCAGAGCTGTCTTTGGTTTCTGGAGACAGGGACTGGTACTATAGAGCAGGCTACCCTGGAACTCAGTATGTGGTTTAGGTTGGCTACATACTCAATCCTCCTGCCTCAGCCACTACCAGGAGCTGTTTTTGGAGCCCTTACCTCCTATTCCAGGTAGCTTAGCTTCCTCTTCTGTCTCTCTTGTGTTCTTTTCCCTGTTTTTCTCTCCTCCTGGGGACAGAAAGTAGAATCCCTCTTTGTCACAGCACCAGGTAGAAATCTTACCTGAATAGCAAGATTTGCTCCAAATTAGAAATTTAACACTCTACCAAGTTGGCAAATGATTCCAGTTAATATACTCACCTCTGATAAAATTTATCAGAAGCTAATTTTCAGATTTTTAAAAGTAGTTGTAAAGCTAGGAAGGGAGTTGTTTTCAAGATAAGGAAATGGTATTATGGTAAAGGATTTTGTTCTAATCAGTGGAAAAGCTGCAGGGTGTGATACTTTAGAGCCCCACCCCTACTTCTGAACTGCTGAAGGCAATTTCTTGTCCCAGCTGGAGTATAGCTGTTTTGGTGTGTTTCAGTGGTTGATACTTAAACACAGTACTGTTCTAGATTTGGTGAGAAATGGAGAGGTTTTGTTTTGTTTTGTTTTCTTGTTTGTTTGCTTTAAGGTTTTCTGGGTTTTATCTTATATTTTGGGGACAGCTACATGCTCTAGGCTGTTTCAGACTCACAAATCCTCCTGCCTCTGCCACCCGACTACAGAGATTACAAGCCCGGGCCAATTAATTATATCTACTTCTTGTGTGTATGTGTGGGCATGCATGTATCATAGTGCACACATGAAGGTTAGAGGACAACTTGTGGGAGTCCTTTTTCTTCTTCCAACAGGTAGAAGTGCTTTTTACTAGATAAGGTATCTCGCTGGCTCCATTATTATTATTATTATTATTATTATTATTATTAATTATTATTATTATTATTATTTTATTACTGCTCCTATTTTAATGAGACAGTGACATGCCCTGGGCTGGCTTCATACTCATGATCCTCCTGCCCCCGTCTCCCTAGTGCTGGGATTCAGTCATGTGCCACTCCACTCTACTGAGAGATGAATTTTAAGTGCTTATTTTCCCAGTCCAGTGTCTGACTTGGCTAGGGTAGATCAGAATGCAGTATTTCAAATGCTCTTTTTTTTTCTCTTTCTTTTTCTTGTTAGTGGAAAAGAAATTTTGTTGTTAGAAAGTTTCCTATTTGTTCTTTTCTAATACAATGGTTATCTATTGGATTGCATCTAATGATCCTGACCTTCAGACGATGTACTAAAAACTTTACTTCCCCTTGTGGCACAAGCTGTTACTGTGCCTATTTTGTAGTAAGAGTTTAAAGACCGAGGATTCTGGTCAGCCTTATACAGTGTTATGTCATAGAGTTCAGATTTATCCTGTAATGGTCACTTTCTAGATCCTTATCACTGTGTGGGGTCTGAAATTTCTGTCACTTCAGAGTCGAATTTAGCCTTTTGTAAGTTGCACCAAGAGCCATCTGTCACCCCCAGGCAAATAGACACACTTCCCAACCAAGGTGGATTAGAGGGGAACCAGTTTGTAGTTAGGAATGTGGGGTGATAATTATACAATCAATTCACTTTTTCTTTCCTCTTAAAAAGTTTTCCAGAGTATGCTATCCTCCCAAATATCTCCTTGCAAATGGAACCCCAGTGAGACTATGATTTGGAGATGCTGGGCTCTGTGAAACCTGTTGAGGGTGGTCTTGGTATAAGAGCATCTGATGGTCTTTTCTGTTGCCTTTCAGTCTCCCCCAGGCCAAGTCAAGGAAGCAGTGAAAGTGGCCATTGACACTGGATATCGCCACATTGACTGTGCGTATACCTATCAGAACGAGAACGAGGTGGGAGAAGCCATCCAAGAGAAGATCAAAGAGAAGGTTGTGAAGCGGGAGGACCTCTTCATTGTGAGCAAGGTACTCACAGCCCACTGGGTGGATAGGACTTCAAGGTCCTGAAGTGTCTGGTCTATGCCCAGCTTTTCCTATGTGCCTATAATTCTCCAAGCCCTCTTCTTTACCTTTATTATACCCCTGTATACAAATACCCACACCCCAAATTTGTACTGGTAAGAAGATGCTGTTAGTCTACTCTCCTATGTTTGGTTTGATTTTCCCACAGTGGAAATGGCTCTGTTGAGATCCTGGTGCCCTTGACATCTATGTTTTCTGTCAGTGGGATTCATCTACCCAGTGAGAGGCTAGGGGAACAGTCAGGAATAGATCATGAGCCCCACTGCTCAGCACTGTGGTCTCAGTGAGGTTTATAGACACGGGTATTTTGTAAAATGGTGGGAGCATTAAAAAAATTGTCACATAGGAATCACTTTTCATTTCAATTCAGTGAAAGATAAATTATAATAAAAGGTTATTAAAAGAAGAATAGGGAGCATGTAAAGTTATGTTATTGACAATCATTGCCTATGTATCTTACATAACTTGCTGATATACTCTAGTTTCCATTGGAAAATGCACCTCGTATGACAAACAGATCACCTGTCCAGAGTGGCCATGTACGAATAAACTCCTTGTAATGCACCATTAGGGCCTGCTAGCCTGAAGATATAGAAGTATCCCTAATAGCATCAGAATGCTTGAAATTTAAAAGCTAAACACAATTCCTGCCCTCAAAGAGCAGACAGCTAAGAAGTGAATAACACAGGCACATAAATATTTAACCAGTGGCCAAATAGGCTAAATGATCTATTCAACAAATAGAATGCTATGTACATGGAAAAATTAAATCCCTCAGCATTGAGGAAACGGCTTGACTTTCTGAGCCCTGGAGACCTTTGGTACTCAGTCAAGTATATTAATTAGCCAGTTTTGTTAGGTACAAATAACCTGTCCTGGGGTTAGATCAGGCTGCAAATTTCAAAGCAGGGATCATGAGTATGGCGTGGCCATTTCTCTCCCCAGTTCTAATGCCTCTTTGTCACACTCTACAGTTATGGCCCACCTGCTTTGAGAGAAAACTGCTGAAGGAAGCCTTCCAGAAGACCCTCACAGATCTGAAACTAGACTATCTGGACCTCTATCTTATTCACTGGCCACAAGGACTTCAGGTTTGAACTGCTCTCTTCCCCATCTCTAGCTGCTAGGCAAACGCCAGAAAATAGCAGTGGTGCCAGGGCTGTGGTAAAGGGTAGGGGTAGACCTGTCACCCTCCTATCAATTCTGTGTCCAGGCATCCCTAGGGCTGCTGTCCTCTCAAAGCATCCCTAGGACTGCTGTTGCATAATGTATTTCAGGGCATGCCCAGACAGTGGCATCCTGGAGCAGAACCCAAGTAGGATGATACTGAGAAGTAGCCAGAACACCCTGCTCAATACCTGGAGCTCTGCTGTAATGAATAGCTAGTGATGAAAGCTGTCCCAAACTCCAGCCTTCTGGAGGCTGTAAGGCTAGAAGCTGATGGCTATCTTCCCCAGCAATCCATATCCTTCAACTCTAGCCCTTGCCTAAGTAATCTTGAAATTAAAATTTCCCTCAAGTTTATGTGGGTCTGGGTATGTGAGGTTAATTTTCATGTGAAAATGATGGCTTCTACAATATACTAACACCAGATGTGGAAACCAGCCCAGCAGTTTCTGAAATCTAGGATTTACACACCATAGTAGATAAAAACAGATTTTATTGAAACTTGCTGTCTGTAGGTGTTCTTCAGAGCTTGACCAAATGCTAGTGGGTATATGGTGTTTCTCTGTCCTTGAAAGCAGGAATCCCGATGCAGATTCCAATGAGCTTTTTGTTTTGTATTTACAGCCCAGGGGAAAGGAGTTATTCCCCAAAGATGATAAAGGCAATATTCTCACCAGTAAAATAACATTCTTGGATGCCTGGGAGGTAGGTTCCAGCTTCTTCTGGGTGTACATTAGATCTCTGTGCTGCTATGAAAAGGCCTGTGGCTTTGTGTGTCACTCCGTCACTGTTCTTCTCCAGTTCCTGCTCCTTCTGCGCCACATTTGGATTGAGTTTCACCTGCCATCATAGACATTTTAAGGTGATTAGGACCTCAGATGCGGCAGGAAATATAGTAGTGTTCCTTAGTTTCAGGTAAACTTACGCTGTCCTGAAACCCGAGGGGGAGGCACTAGGTTCAGGAATGTTGTCCTGATTTGCACATATTAGCTGAATAACCTAAGGGCTTTTTAAAAACTCAAGCCAGTTTCCTCATCTAAAGATAGAACACCGGTTGGGAGAGGCTCAGTGGGTGAAGTGTTTGTTGCATATGCCTAAGCTCAGGTTCCCAGAGCCCAAGTAAAGCCAGGTGTGGTGGCATCTGTCATCAAGTGCTTGAAGGTGAGAGGGAGAGACAGGAATCCCTAGAATCCTAGTCTGGCACACACAGAGCTTAAAAACAGGGTAGAGACTGAGGAACAACATCCAACATTGTCCTTTTGTTACCGATAAGGGGTCTTGATTGGGTTCATTTTCTCTGCCAGTTAAAGAATTAAGAGGCAACAAGAATCTTTGTTGAGACGACAACAGATTTATTAAAAGCAAAGGAACACACACACACTCTCTCTCTCTCTCTCTCTCTCTCTCTCTCTCTCTCATGCTCACACAGAGAAAAGCTCTCCACAAGTGAAGCGGGGATTCAGAAATCGAAATCCAAAGCCCCTAGGAGGTCTTCTGTCTTTCAAGTGCTTTTGGTGAATGTGTCCCCCGCACCCCCTCACACCTAATTTTAGATTGGTCTACTTAAAGAAGAAAGTGCTGACAGGTCACAGCTTCTAGCTGAGGTGTGTCCAGGACTGACCTTGGACTTTTCTGGATTGTTCTGGACTGGTCAGGAGAGGGTCTACCCGGAGGGAGAAAAAGCCTGCTAAGTTTTTATCTCCAGTGAGGTAGAAGCCTGAAGTTTTCCACTTCTGTTGCTTATCAGTGGACCTTTCCCTATCTGCCTGCCAGGGATCTGACATCCTCACACTTGCAGTGAAATACACATGCCTGCACACATGAACACACATGCATGCACACACATTATATATATATGTATATATGTATATTATTTTTAAAATTCACATAATATATGCCACTAATATGTATCCTCCAGGATGTTGTAAGGATTAAGATAGTTAACACTTAGAACTTTAACCACAGAGCCTGTGAGTTATCAGTGAGGAAATGTTACTTTCCCCACATACAAATAATAAAATCATTATGGAGCAAGGATATAACACAATTGAGAATGAACCTAGGTCTATCTGACTTACAAGTCTAGTTACCAAAACTTTTAGCACAGTGCTTGTCAAACAGGAACACATATATAGACATCAGAAAAGACAAGCACCTTGCTTTTAAAAATCAAATAATCCTGCTTTGCATAGTTCATTTTCAAAATTGAATTAAGGGGGCTGGAGAGATGGCTCAGTGGTTAAGAGCACTGACTGCTCCTGCAGAGGACCCAGGTTCAGTTCCCAGCATTCATATGATGGCTCTCAACCATCCATAACTCCAGTTCCAGGGGACTCGACACCCTCTTCTGGCCTCCACAGGAATTGCATGACACAGGTGCACTTACACAGGCTACAGCCTCTTTCCCAGATGACCGAGTCACCCAGGGTTTGGATGGGGTGAGACATAAAGTACACACAACCTTCACCTTTCAATACTAGTGACATTTGGCCTAGGGAAGAAAAGTGAGGCTGAAATCAGCCCTTGATGGGAATCCACTGTGGGACTGAGATTTCTTCCTTGTGCTGTAACTCACCTACCTGGTGGGCCCTTTATCCATTCCTCGTATCGCAGGATTAACAAAAGCCAGCATCTGTATAGTCTACAACCATCAAAAAGACATTCCTTCTATGACAGGTTATGGAAGAACTGGTGGATGAGGGATTAGTGAAAGCCTTGGGCATCTCCAACTTCAACCACTTCCAGATTGAAAGGATCCTGAACAAACCTGGACTGAAACATAAACCAGTGACCAATCAGGTAAATTCTATTTGGCAAAATGGGTCTTTCTCTGACTACTTGAACATTTGGAAGCACCTTTAGTGCTATGTACTGAGTCACATTTCAGGGATCAGTATTCAGGATGCATGGGGATGTGGGAGACAGATCTCTGGGTCTGATCAGTAGCAAGTCTACAACAGACTGTGTTTGGATTTTGCATGGTGGTCTTTTCCTATGTAGAACTCCCTCTGAGCCACTCAAAAAACAAGCCAACTTCCTTAGTGATGGAGTTGTTTACCTTTGCAGGTCGAGTGCCACCCATACCTCACCCAGGACAAACTGATCCAGTACTGCCACTCCAAGGGCATCACTGTCACGGCCTACAGCCCCCTGGGCTCTCCAGATAGACCTTGGTGAGGCTTCCGAATGATGGCTTTTTGTTTTTTTATTCTTAAAATTAGTGTTTCATAATTGGATAATATTGTTATAAATTTGTTAGGCACTTGGGAAAACTATGTCTATGGCATACACAAATGGACTTGGGGGGAGAAACAATGTTAAAAAAAAGACAGCATGTTTCATTCTCTTAAGAATACTCCATTTCTGGGGACTAGAGAGATGGCTCAGTGGCTGGGAGCACTGGCCGCCTCTGCAGGGGATCTGGGTTTGGTTCCCAGCACCTACATGGTGGCTAGCAGTCATCTGTAGCTCTGGTTCCCAGGGTCCTACACCCTCTTGTGGCCTCTGCAGGAATTGCAAGACATGGGTGCACTTACATGCATGCAGGCAAAGCACTCGTGTACATAAAAAATTAAAAAATAAATACAAAATTTAAAAGAATACTCTATTTCTGTCCTCCAATGCCAGAGAAGCCTTAACAAATTGCTGAGGCTCCTGAGCCCATGGAAGGGCCCACAGGAAAGACACAAAGCTTTCTGGTGGTGTCTCTTCTGCCTGCCTCACAGACCAAGAAGACTGTGATGCTCAGCGTTTTTACTGCCATGGGAGTGATGCTCCGTGGTAGCCAATGTGATTACTCACTCCAGCCATCTTTCCACCTCTAGGGCCAAGCCAGAGGACCCTTCACTACTGGAGGATCCAAAGATTAAAGCGATTGCTACAAAGCACAAGAAAACATCAGCCCAGGTAAAATGGAGTGGTTTCCTCCTTTTTAAATCTATAAATCCATTCTTGTAGTCTTGTGTTTTATTTGTGTTGCCTTTTTATAATACCCTGGAGAAGACGAAATAGGACTTGTAAATCTCTTGGAATCTCCTGCAAATACAGCTGGTATCAATGAAATAAGGACCATCTCTGCCCATTGGCTTCCTGCTGAGCCCCCATTCTTAGCTAGAGAAATTATGCTGTTTCTTTAAGGATTAAGGGGGATAAGACGACTGGCAAGTGCCCCTAATAGTGAAGTCTTCAGTTAATATTAGCTGTTGTAGCTAAAGCCAAAAGGAGAGACAGAGACAGTCTTCTTTCCACTAGAATGGAGGGGGCCTTGTAGATAAGTGGACACGTCTTCCCTTCTTTCTGCACAGGTCCTGATTAGGTTCCATATCCAGAGGAACGTGGTGGTGATCCCCAAGTCTGTGACACCCTCACGCATACGTGAGAACTTTCAGGTAAGATCCTGGCTGATTGTCTGATAGTCCCCAGTGGAGCAGATGACAGGAGAGTCCTCACAGGCATCTCATCCAGTCCCTGCATTGTCAGTGTATCCTCTCTTCTGGTCATCTTATGAATCTTAGGCCAGGGAGCTTGCCTCAACAGGCCAGAGATGAATCACTAGTGAGCCAGTAATGGGCTGAGAGCAGGATCTGAGAAGGCCTGTCAAGACTGAGCACAACTGTGCCTTATACCACTGAGAAGAGCCTGATATACCCTTATACATGTAGATCAGGGGTCCTAGACTGTCCTCCCAAGAGTAGACTGCCCAGTCCTACATACCCACCTGTTTGCAGGAGAGGTCTGGACTAGATTTGGTGAAATGTCTCCTGGAAGAATCCATGTGTCCTTCAAGGATCACAGACTGCACACACTGAGGTTTCATGCCTATAAGTCCAATCTCTCATTTTTTGGAACACTGAACCCTAATGTATACAATGTATACAAAAGTGTGTATTCTGGACCTAAGGGAGGAAATGCCAAGAGCTTCCCATCCCAGACCTTTACTTCCTAAGGATGCTTTGGATCTCTTGCCCATACAGGTCTTTGACTTCCAGCTGACTGATGAGGAGATGGCCGCCATTCTCAGCTTCAACAGAAACTGGAGGGCCTGTTTGCTGCCTGAGTAAGTGGTATAGGGTTACAGAGGTGTTTTCTAAAGTTGTGCAGAATTAGCTTCAAGGGTTGGAAGACATCTGGTGTAATTTTGTCCTTAAATACTATTTTCTGGCAGTTGTGAAAATGTAAAATTTGCATTGGAGAATCTTGAGAAACACTATCAATTGCTGCTCACTTTCTGAACCTTGCACATAGAGCTAAGATTTTAAGAAAAGCTGTGCCATTGCTCCGTAGGAGGCAGAGCACTCATCTAATCACTCACTCAATGACTTCTTTGTAATGTGTTGTGGGCCAGTCATGTTCTAGGTGTTTGGAGTATCACACTATGCAAACTTCATGCTTTCCAGTCATGTTCTAGAAGGGGATAGTGGAAATGAGTCCAAATATATACATTAGAGAGTAACAAAAACTAGAGTAGGAGTAGGGTAAAAGGCACAGGAAATACTGGGTTCTGGTGGAACTGACGCTTCCTGTGTGATGATGCAGGGGCAGTTTTGTGGATAGAGTGACAGATGAAGGAAGTGAAGGACAAGCCCCAGGACCTATATTTAGAGGAATAGCATTCTTGGCAATGAGAGAAGGAGGTGAAAAAGCCCAGAGACTGGGCTTGAGTAAGGACAGTGAAGCCTCTGGAGTGAGGGCTACTGTAAGAAGAAATGAAGTCTGACACAACCGTAGGCTAAGGGCACACAGGTGGTGTAGACCACGGAGGAACTTGGATTTTAGCTCTCAAGCAGCTGAGAAGCCATGAGAGGA
Organism: Nannospalax galili; assembly: GCF_000622305.1. NCBI lineage: Eukaryota > Metazoa > Chordata > Mammalia > Rodentia > Spalacidae > Nannospalax > Nannospalax galili. The sequence goes on along the minus strand of NW_008340915.1, from coordinate 15,355 downwards.
TTCTGAGCAGAAGATGGCATGAGTTGACATGTCTCAAAAGAGCCACACTGACTTCTGCATTGGGAGATGCAGGGAGCCTACTAGAATAATTTGGGGAAAGAGCTGACCCTCATTGGACCTGGGTCATGTTGGTGGAGGAAATGAGGAAGACTAGATTCTGGATAAATGGGAAAACAGAGCCTACCGGATTTGCCAACACAATAACAGTGCAATGATCTCTGTTTACTTGGTTTGTTTTTGCTTGAGCAACTCGAGACCAGAATTGCCATTTAGGAGAAGTCAGAAGTTTGGTTTGAGATATGTCTGTGATGCTTGTTGGGCCTTTAATGGGAACAACACATGAAATTGCATATATGAGTGGAAGTCATGGATTGGTTAGCACCAAAGTAAGCCTCGCTGGCCTGTAATACAATCTCTGCCAGTTATTCATTGGCTATGATGCCTTGGGTTGATTTGGTAACTTCAATTTGGTTTCTTTATTTACAAAGTAGGAATAATTATAATTATAGCATACATCCTTGAATATTAGTTTAATATTTATCAAGAGTCTTAGCTCATAGCCTGATTATCTCCTTTCTTAAAATATTTATTTATTTTTGTTTTATGTGTATAGTACTTTCATGTTTGTAAGTGCATCCATACCATGCAATACCCAAAGAGGCCAGACGAGGGCGTTTAATCCCCTGGAATTATGCATGGCTGTTAGCCACCATGTGGGTGCTAGAAATCGAACCTAGGTTCTCTGCAAGAGCAGCCAGTGCTCTTAATTGTTGAGCCGTCTCTCTAGACCCTATATTATCTTCTTTAATACAATAACCAACTCATCATTTCAGTGTTCTTCCCTTCCTCACAGTAATATGAGAATGAATTGAAACAGTACTAATGAGGCACCTGGCTGTGTGCCAGGTTCCTTAGGATTCTTCATTATGACTTATTCTGGTGACCCGGCCACTGCTTATTTCCCTGCCTTTTCTCAAATACCCCTCTCATCAATTTGATGGAAGGTCCCTTCTCTTGTGTCATAGTCTCAGGGGGTGCACTAGGGAGAGGCTGAGAATGCACGTAGACAGTTTAGTATACCACATAAGAATGCCTGGGCTGGGAATGTGGTCCAGTTGGTAAAGTGCTTGCTAGTATGCACTAAGCCTTGGGTTGGGTCCCCAGAAGCACATAAAACCAGTCCTGGTGGCATATGCCTCTAATCCCAACACTCAGAAGGCAGAGGCAGGCATGACATAAGTTCAAGGTTGTCATTCATTACATAATGAGTTCAAGGCCACCCTGGGATAGATAAGACCCTGACTTTAAAAAAGCCTATTAGATGGCATTTGTTGCTTCTAAGAACATTGTTCTCGGTGCTTGTTGCTGCAGGACGACCAATATGGAAGAGTTTCCTTACAATGCAGACTACTGAAGCTGCATCATCTGATGACATCGCTGAGTGGACCCCACACACTTGCTGATGTACAGCTCACTCCTCCTGAGCCCTATTTTAGCCATGGCTGGCTGACATCATCCTGTGCTTGCCTTGATATAGGCCAAAATCTAGGTGATGCTGTATTTAAGTCTGGTGACCAACCACAGGTAGACTGTTCCATGGAAATGTGACTCAGGGAAGCGAACTACAATTTATTTCACTGCTCTGATCTGACCAAATGTTTGTCAAACACCAGGAACTCTGATAACACTAAGGATGTAAAGATAAAATAATAAAAATAACAGTAACAATGATGCCCATCACAGTTTGAAGCACTCTGGAATGTGTGAAATCATTAGGTCCAACTTTTAAAATATTTTACTTATTATTTTTATGTGTATGAGTGTATTGCCTGCATGTGTGTAGAGTGCACCTGTATTGTGCAATGCATGAGGAATCAGAAGAGGGTGTTGGATTCCCCTGAAATTGGAGTTACGAATAGTTGTTAGCTGCCATGTGGATGCTGAGAACTGAACCTTGGGCCTCTGCAGGAGTAACCAGTGCTCTTACCTGTGCAGCCATCTCTCCAACCCCGAACTCTTATCGTGTAAGCATGAGGAGGGCAAGAATTTGCTTGTGGCCACCCAGCTAAACCAAATTAAATGCAATTTGATGCCCTCTTTGAAGTGTTCTGGCCCTTTCCCTCCTCTGTCCCTGTAACTATCTTAACCGTTTCCTCTTCCTCTCCCCCTTGCCTTTAACATGCCATCATGCCAAAAAGTCAGTGCTGCTGCTGGCAGAGCCTGTGAATCCACAAAGGGCATTCCTGGGGGAAGGGTGGGAAGTGGGGGAGTCTGGACATGAAAAATATTATTGCCAATAATCTGGGACATATCCTTTTCCCATAGCATTTCTTAGGGAAGATCCAGTTATCTAGAAATAGCGAGGAACATAATGGCCATGTGGCTACACATCTTTCAAATTTAATAATGCTAACATTTTGCTACATTTGTTACAAATGCTTTTAGAAAAGGAAATAGCGTGGTAGTACACACCTTTAATCCCAGCACTCAGGAGGCAGAGGCAGGCAGATCTCTGTTAGTTCAAGGTCAGCCTGGTCTCATAGTCAGTTCCAGGGCAGCTGTGGTTACAGGGAGACCTTGTCTCAAAAGGACCAAAAAAGAAAATGATTGAGGAACCAAGTACTAACCAGTATAGTAGAAAACCACCTGTACCTCCCATCCCTGCTCCCAGATTCAATGCCCATCCTCAGATTGCTAAATCACGTCATCCTCTGCAGCTCATGAGTACTATCAGATTTTCTGCCTTGCCTTTTCCCCAGTGTGCATGATGGTGGGGAACAGGTCGACACCTACATTTCCAGGCTTCCTTGTCACGGCTTCCCCTGGAATTGCTCAGTAGGAACTCCCATAGGAAGTTGAAGAGCATCAGGCTTTTCATTGGTTGGTTCTTGGTGGTAATCCCAGGAGAAGTCATACTTTCTGTGGACCATCAGCTCTTTGTTGCAGCCTCAATTTTGATTCCATCTCTTGCCAAGCATGGTCATTGGACCCTCACCGGATTGTCCAGCCACTCTTCCCAACCAACTGTATGTAATTTGGCCCTGATCACACATGACCTCCTGGATTTGGGGAGGGCTAAAGTATACAATCTGGGGAAGGCTAGGAAGAGAAGGCATGACCCATGCTGGATAAAGGCTTTCCAGTGTGCGTACCCTCAGGTCATACACACAACTCAGCAACCCCTCAGTTATCTCAGTAAATAAGCTCAATAAATTCATTGGTTCCCCAGTAAAACTTTAACCAAACATTGGCTTGACACTGGAAACTTAAAAGGGAATAAGCATTGCTTAGCATCCCCAGGAAAAAAAATCTCACAACAGATGGAAAATTTATTTGTTAATGCTACTATGTCTCATAATTATTTTTTAAAAAAGAAAATGAAAATGTAAAAGATGTTAAAAGGATATGGGAATTGAAATATTTTCCAAAATAGGCATAAAATATGAAGAAGCCTAAGCAAGTGATTGGCTTTGTAGGTTTGTTATGATATATAAAGGATGAGACAAAAATAATACACACATAATCTTAAAATTTGTATGGTCATAGTTTAGTCAACTAGTATAAGGGACAAAATATATATCTAGTCAAGGTTTATATGAGAATATTTGGTTTTTTACCTAAGCTTTATCTACATAGCACATGATAATTAAAAGTACCAGACTGGCGGAATTAACCTTATTGGATGTTTAAGTTCCATTAACCTTATTGGATGTTTAGATTGAGGCCTATACTAATGTGGTCAGAGGGACTTAAAGGACAGGTTTTTGGCCCTTGCCCTCCGAAGTTGACTAAGTTCCGGGGCTTAGGGAACATCCCTCAAAATGTTCTGTAACTGTGGTGAGTCAGTCACCTGTCCTCTTGTTCAGGGAGGCCATGGAGACCCCAAGAGATGGACTTGAACCAGTGTCCAGTCTACAAAGAGGAGGGTCAACTCAGAGGAAACATGTCATTCATACTTCCAAGTAAAGCCAGACATGGTTGAGCACGACCTTTGACTTATCTTCACATAGATGGAACTGGTAAAAGAAATGAGCCAGGAGCTCCTCCCAAGCCTATGTGACCCCTGAGGAACAGATCCTCAAATGACCTTAAGTGTAAAAATAAATTGATTTATTTGGGCCAACTTTATGGTCTTAAACACTCAAAAGGAAAGTATAACCAAAAATTAAAACGATCAATATAGTTCCATTAGAGTCTGAAAAGTTGGACTTCCTAGATGTTAGGCCCAAAGTTCATATGAGATGTTATTTACAAAATTCTAAATTTTTCTCCATGATAAAAATACTACTCAGATATAGGACTTCAAATCTTGGCCTAGTTCATCATTGCAGACTTACTTGAGGCCAAAAAAGACAAACCTACTATTCTTATCTGAAAACTAAATAATGGTTAAATTTCTTCTTTCTCCCTGTCTAGAAGCCATTTGAGAGGCAACTCAAACTGTGACTCTAGCCACTGCAATAGTCATCAAGTGCCTGAAAAGCAGATCCGGAGTCCAGCCAAAAGAAAAATGAGGAGGAACCCAATAGATGATGCTTTTGGAAGCCTTCACCAAGAAATTCTAATGGACTTTGATTTGGACATTTAAAATTCACTCTATTCTATTTCTCCTGGTTCCCTGTCTAGAACTTGTGACTAACTATTCTTACCTTTACTTCTCCTTCATATCTCCTCCCA
>NW_008340915.1:0-10535 GCF_000622305.1 Nannospalax galili | reverse complement strand
TTGGGTAACCTCTTCAGAGGATGGTGTGATAAGAATAGGAGGTAGGAATTGGCTAGGCAGTTAGGGTTAAAAGACCCCAAAGAAAAGTAGCCAGTTTCTTGGCTAAAACTCACAATGTCCTTGGGCCTCTTAGCAACATACTCTGTTCCAAAGGCCGAAATATCAAAATATTTGGGAGCTTGTATCTAATCCTTAAAAGATTTTAGGGTTACCTCTTCAGAGGGGGGCAATGTTAGAGTAGCTAAAAGCCCCATAAATAAATAAATCAAAGAAGAAGAAAGAATACGTGAAGTTATCAGAAAAAAGTGATAGGGAGATATGGGAGGTGTTGGAGGAAAGGGAGTGGGCGTGGATTTGATCAAAACACCTTGTATGCATGTATGACATTCTTAAATTATTTATTAAAAAAGAAATTGCCTTACATAAAAAGTATTTAATAATAATGTAATAAAGAAAGAAAAAAAAGGAAAAAATGAACCAGAATTCCAGCTGAACTGAAAATAGATGATTCGGATAGAAGTTCACTTATTTAAAAATTTTTATTTATTCAGTGGTGTGTGTGTGTGTGTGTGTGTGTGTGTGTGTGTGTGTGTGTGTGTTTGGAAGTGGTGCCATGGCATGCATATGAGGGTCAGAGGGTGACTTTGGGGAGTTGATTCTCTCCTCCTACCATGTGGATCCTAAGGATTGGACTCAGGTCACCAGGCTTGGTGGTAAGCACTTTTTACCCATCTCACTGGACCCATTTTTATTAAAATCCACTTCGGGGCTGTAGCTCAGTGGCAGAGCAATTGCCTAGAATGTATAAGGATCTGATTTTAATCCCCAAGATGATAAAACACAAACAAAATACATTTTATGTTGACTATTTTAGAAATCACAAGACAGAAGGCCTTTGTTATTTAGGATAGTAGTTTATAAAATGGGAAAAATGCTAACAGTGAGGAAAAATAAATCCTCTAAGTAGTTCTCAGACAGTTAGTGTACCATCATGGCAAACCCGAAATGCAGAGGGGCAGAAAAGCCAAGAATATGTTATATATGGTGTTAAGAGGTAAACTTTTTTTAAACATGTTCAGAAGTACAAGGGTGTAACTCAGTGTTAGAACATGTATTTAGCATATGTGAGGTCCTGGGTTCAACTCTCAGCATTTGAATAGGCAGTGAATTCAGAAATGCCAAGAATTTGTCAAGGTAATGGGAGTATAGTAAAATATTTTATAGTAGTTTTAATTTTTTTTTGAAATGTTATAAAGAGTGAGTATTTGGGGCTGGAGAGGTGGCTCAGCTGTTAAGAGTGCATGCAGCTATTGCAGAGGACTCATGTTCGGTTTCTAGCACCCAAATGGCTCACAATCTTCTGTAACTCCAGTTCCAAGAGATCCAATGCCTCTGAGGGCACCTGCACGTGCACGCGCACACACACATACACACACACACATAAAATAAAAATAAATATTTTCTAAAGAATTGAATATTTTCTGTCTCTTCTTGACTCTTGTGCAGCTCAACACTCAATAAACTCTCAGGAGCTTCCTTCCGGTTTCTGTAAGAAAAACAAAATCACAAGCTTTTTTTTTTATTGTCCTGGTAACATCATAAATCTCAGTCTCTATATATTATCTGAGTGAGCTGTTGAGCTCCACATTTTGAATAAGCTCTACTGACTTTTGAATAGATGATTCTCTGTATTCCACTTAAAAATCGAATTTTATCAGTTGTGAACTTGGCTGAGTTCTCAGCAGCATGGACTTGCCATATCCTCTGACCTCACTCTGTCTCTGTACTTGTGGTTTGTGTTTCCTGTCTGTAAGAATCATTTCTCTTCCTCCTACTAAGATGAGAGCTCTAGAGGGGAGCAGGCTAGTAAGAGTCAAAGTATTCTCAAGACTAACTCATTCTTACCCTACGAACCTCTTTTCTGGTGTTAACTGTAGGACAATAATAGTAATACTGAGCTCAGTGTGATGCTGCATGCATTTAATCTCAAGATTCAGGAGTCTCCACAGGACAATGGCATACACAAGCATAGGCCTGCTGGCCAATGGGTGACTTCTCTCTCCATGGTGTTGGAAATTTTGACAAATTCATATGCATGATTCCTTGTTTTCAATATGTGGTACCTGCTATAAACCCCCCCTTATCTTATTTCAGTATTTGGTACTGTGTGCAGTGGCTACAAATCAGCAAAGATTTATTAAATGGATGAGTATATGAATTATGAATCATTGGACTAGGATACTGTCAGTTGAAATTTGAAGGACTATAGTATATTTTGTGGCTGCAAATTCCTTGGTGAATAGTTTGAAAGCACCATTTTTTTTTCAGATGAACTTTGTAGAAGCTGTTACTTCACACCTCTTCCAATGGCTTAGGAGAAACTCCAGTCACTAGCATTGGTAACTTATTTTATTAGTGATTTTTCTGTTGCTGCAATGAAACACCATGATCAAGGCAACCTATAGAAGGAAGAATTTACTTGGGCTTATGGTTCCAGAGGGATGAGTCCATTATGGTGGGGAGGCATGGCAGGGGGCAGCTGGATCACAAGGTTGTATGCTCACACCTTCAATCGCACGTGCACGCGCACGAGAGAGAGAGAGAGAGAGAGAGAGAGAGAGAGAGAGCACAAACTGAAAGTGGGGTAAGGCTTTGACCTTTCAAAGCCCACCCCTAGTGATACATTTCCTTCAGCAAGGGAATGCCTCCTAAAGGTTATGTGACCTCCCTAAACAGTCCCACCAACTGACCAAATAAATTCTTGAGCCTACAGGACACACTTCTCATTTAAACCATATGTACCTTTCAGAGAAGTAAGTTGATTCAGAGAATGAGACATTTTTATTATTTCTCACTGGAGATAGAATTTCTGATGTCTTCCCATCCACCTCTATTATGTACCCAGAGACCTGAGAGCCTTCGTGCTCTGTCTGTAGTACAGATGGGCTGTAGAGGAGGCAGTGCAGATGGTCCAGCCCTGCTAAGAGGGAAGGATATGATTGTCTTCTGTGGATGGAGTTCTGAAATGTGGTAAAGGGTTTTCAAGGATCAGGAACAACAAAGAGCTGCTTCTATGAGTCTAGAAAGAGCTAATCAGAGAAGAAAAGGTGGGTAGTTGTGTCACCTTGTGGTCACCTTTGAAGAATTTAGAGCTAAGTCCATCTACAGACTTTTGTGTCTTTCTGTGTTTCACACACCTGCCTAAAAGAACAGAGATACTGTTGACTTCAAGCACTGGGGAGAGCAGAGGCCTCCTGGAAGCTTGTTAGCATCAAGAAAGTGGTTCTTAATAGAAAATCCTTCAGGGTCATTGGCCAGGAAATGTGTCAAGGCCGAAAGAAGAGCAAGCACCCTTGTGGGTAGGTATGAATGGCCACAGACAATGAACCCATTGCCTAGGTGAAGCTGCTTCACTGGTTCACACTTGACAGGTCTCGAGTTCTTCTAATCCTCAGCTCCTTGTAGTCCCATGACTTCTTGGTTTTTCTTTTGTTCTTATTTTCTAGACACTGTTGCTCGGGCTGGTTTCAAACTCCTGGGATATGTATCTCTACCTATCTATCTATCTATCTGTCTGTCTGTCTGTCTGTCTATCTATCTATCTATCATCTATCTATCTATCTATCTATCTATCATCTATCTATCTATCTATCTATCTATCATCTATCTATCTATCTATCTATCTATCATCTATCTATCTATCTATCTATCTATCATCTATCTATCTATCTATCTATCTATCATCTATCTATCTATCTATCTATCTATCATCTATCTATCTATCTATCTATCTATCATCTATCTATCTATCTATCTATCTATCATCTATCTATCTATCTATCTATCTATCATCTATCTATCTATCTATCTATCTATCATCTATCTATCTATCTATCTATCTATCATCTATCTATCTATCTATCTATCTATCATCTATCTATCTATCTATCTATCTATCATCTATCTATCTATCTATCTATCTATCATCTATCTATCTATCTATCTATCTATCATCTATCTATCTATCTATCTATCTATCATCTATCTATCTATCTATCTATCTATCATCTATCTATCTATCTATCTATCTATCATCTATCTATCTATCTATCTATCTATCATCTATCTATCTATCTATCTATCTATCATCTATCTATCTATCTATCTATCTATCATCTATCTATCTATCTATCTATCTATCATCTATCTATCTATCTATCTATCTATCATCTATCTATCTATCTATCTATCTATCATCTATCTATCTATCTATCTATCTATCATCTATCTATCTATCTATCTATCTATCATCTATCTATCTATCTATCTATCTATCATCTATCTATCTATCTATCTATCTATCATCTATCTATCTATCTATCTATCTATCATCTATCTATCTATCTATCTATCTATCATCTATCTATCTATCTATCTATCTATCATCTATCTATCTATCTATCTATCTATCATCTATCTATCTATCTATCTATCTATCATCTATCTATCTATCTATCTATCTATCATCTATCTATCTATCTATCTATCTATCATCTATCTATCTATCTATCTATCTATCATCTATCTATCTATCTATCTATCTATCATCTATCTATCTATCTATCTATCTATCATCTATCTATCTATCTATCTATCTATCATCTATCTATCTATCTATCTATCTATCATCTATCTATCTATCTATCTATCTATCATCTATCTATCTATCTATCTATCTATCATCTATCTATCTATCTATCTATCTATCATCTATCTATCTATCTATCTATCTATCATCTATCTATCTATCTATCTATCTATCATCTATCTATCTATCTATCTATCTATCATCTATCTATCTATCTATCTATCTATCATCTATCTATCTATCTATCTATCTATCATCTATCTATCTATCTATCTATCTATCATCTATCTATCTATCTATCTATCTATCATCTATCTATCTATCTATCTATCTATCATCTATCTATCTATCTATCTATCTATCATCTATCTATCTATCTATCTATCTATCATCTATCTATCTATCTATCTATCTATCATCTATCTATCTATCTATCTATCTATCATCTATCTATCTATCTATCTATCTATCATCTATCTATCTATCTATCTATCTATCATCTATCTATCTATCTATCTATCTATCATCTATCTATCTATCTATCTATCTATCATCTATCTATCTATCTATCTATCTATCATCTATCTATCTATCTATCTATCTATCATCTATCTATCTATCTATCTATCTATCATCTATCTATCTATCTATCTATCTATCATCTATCTATCTATCTATCTATCTATCATCTATCTATCTATCTATCTATCTATCATCTATCTATCTATCTATCTATCTATCATCTATCTATCTATCTATCTATCTATCATCTATCTATCTATCTATCTATCTATCATCTATCTATCTATCTATCTATCTATCATCTATCTATCTATCTATCTATCTATCATCTATCTATCTATCTATCTATCTATCATCTATCTATCTATCTATCTATCTATCATCTATCTATCTATCTATCTATCTATCATCTATCTATCTATCTATCTATCTATCATCTATCTATCTATCTATCTATCTATCATCTATCTATCTATCTATCTATCTATCATCTATCTATCTATCTATCTATCTATCATCTATCTATCTATCTATCTATCTATCATCTATCTATCTATCTATCTATCTATCATCTATCTATCTATCTATCTATCTATCATCTATCTATCTATCTATCTATCTATCATCTATCTATCTATCTATCTATCTATCATCTATCTATCTATCTATCTATCTATCATCTATCTATCTATCTATCTATCTATCATCTATCTATCTATCTATCTATCTATCATCTATCTATCTATCTATCTATCTATCATCTATCTATCTATCTATCTATCTATCATCTATCTATCTATCTATCTATCTATCATCTATCTATCTATCTATCTATCTATCATCTATCTATCTATCTATCTATCTATCATCTATCTATCTATCTATCTATCTATCATCTATCTATCTATCTATCTATCTATCATCTATCTATCTATCTATCTATCTATCATCTATCTATCTATCTATCTATCTATCATCTATCTATCTATCTATCTATCTATCATCTATCTATCTATCTATCTATCTATCATCTATCTATCATCTATCTATCTATCTATCATCTATCTATCTATCTATCTATCACCTCTTACCAAGTACTAGGGCTGCAGGCACATGCTACCACAGTGGGATTTCTTCTCTATTTTTAATTGTTTTGTGCCAAGTCTTGCTCTTTAGCCCTGGCTGGCTTGAAACTGGGTATACAGACCAGGCTGGCCTTGAAGTCTCAGAGGATCGCTTGCCTCTTCCGCCCAGTGTTGCTATTATAGTTACGTGCCATCATTCCCAGCATGCCCAGCTTTTGAGTCCTTTACTTCTATTGTCTTCCTCTTTACATGGTGCTTCATTAACGATATCAATACCAACTTTCCCTGACTTGGACATTAGACTGTGTTGTCACCTAGTGACCTCGGCTCATCTTACACATCCCTGAGGTCTAGGCTGAAAGATAAAGAAAACTGGCCTTCTAAGGAAAGGATATAAGGCTATAAGACAATTAGATCTATTTTTCTCTAAAACTGGAAAATGGTCCAGGGTTCCCTATGGATAAGATTTCTTTGCAGAACAACCTTAAGCTTTGGTTAACAGTGCAGAACTGACCCAGCCCTACTGGCTGTGGTTACCAGCAAATCTAATGTCGAGCCCTCCAGGACCCAAGTTCTCCCTGCAGAGAGGAGCTGAGGTTCTCATGACAGCTTCCCCTGGGCCACCCTGTCCTCCTTATCTGTAACCCACTCCAGGTACCGGTTACTGTAACGGACCCCAAACATGCTTCATTGTCATTTCTTCCTCTACAGGAAGGTTTGGGAAATGCTGTTGCCCTTCACGACTTAAGACAGATAAAGGGGGATCTGGAGAAGTTTTCAGATGATCTTCACTCATATGTTGAAGTATTTGACTTGACCTGGAAGGATATAATGTTGTTTTTAAAACAGGCTCTTACTGTGTTGGTGGAGCAGGTGACCATGCTGGTGGCTGAGACCTCTGGGAATGAGTTTTTCTTTTTTTAAAAAAAGATTCGATTTGTGTGTATCAGAAAGGAAAGGGATGACTCTGGGAGGGTTGACTCAAGCTAGGGGGCTTTCCCAACTGCTTGTGTTTAAGTATGAAGCATGCTTTGGTGGTCAACGGATGGCCAGCTTTCCATTGTGGTAACTGTGATGACCCTCTTGGTCTCAGAAACTACAAAATTGATTTCAGAAAATGACTTAATATTACACACCCCCCATAATGTACCAGGATCGTTACCCACAAAGGGAGCATTTGGTTGACAGACCATCACCCCTTAAAATTCCAGGCTATATGGCTATAAAGGCCTGTGATCCAGGTACAAACTCATTCTTCAGCTAGTCTCCCAGAGGAGGTGGAAGATCTAGAACATGACTGAAAAAGTTGACCTTTTTTAAAGAGACCCCCTTAGAGAAGCCAGATTGGATTCTCTTTACCCACAATAGCTCCTTCATAGATAAAGGACCCTTAGAAGAAGAGTAATCAATAGTAACTGTAAGTGAAGCTATGCAGAGTTCACCTCTCCCCCAGGTATGAGAGCCTAATTGGTGAATCTTAGTGCTCCACCCAGAGCCCTTGAACTAAATAAAGATAAGAGAGTCACTGTCTATACAGACACCGTATATGCATTTTTGGTTCTCCAGCTCACATGACCATTTTCTCACAGCCAATGAATCTCCCCTAAGTTATTACCTATGGGATACTAACATTCTTTCCCATGCTCCCCTTAACAATTTGTGACAGAGTCAGTATAAGTGTACCTCGGGAAACAATGTGGCTTGTTGGCTTCAAATGGGACAAAATTCTCTGGAGTATCCATGATTCCACAATCTGAGCCCTTGCATTTATACAATCACTACTGGAGCCAGCAACAATCATTAGTTTAAAAACCTATTGGCCCCCAAAGGGTTATTTGTCCCTGAGCACCATTGGACATATGTGAATTAAAATTTTAAAAACTCCTTCCTGTTTCACAAGACAACTATTCTACAGCAATCTGCTCTCCTCTGCATACCAGGGGTCTACTTGTTCACAGGAGGACTGATCTCAAACTTAAGGACTTCAATGCTTATTCCTCAGATAATGTAGAGGAGATTTGACCGTAGGACAATTTTCCCTAATAATAAACAGAGCTGGTACCAGACAACACAGTTCTTCAGAAAAACTCTAGTCCCTACCAGTAAGGAATAGAGATCCACAATCACAGAGCATAAAGGGAAGCTCTGACTCTTACAGCACTAGGGACCACAGTGCTGGTAGTAGCTATTATTAGTGGTAGGAGTAAGATATACCGAGCAATACTGCTTACCATCAATGATAAGGAACAATATAGCCTCTGTGTCATATCCAGATGCCTCAGTCTCAGAGACTGCCAAAAATTCTGGAGCAAACCTTAAGGATCTTCAGACTTCCCTTACCTTCCCAGCACCTAGGGTCCTTAATCACAGGCTTGCAATAGACTATATACTGGCCGGTCATGGAGAAGTCTGCGCAATAGTCAATATCTGACACTATCTTTATGTCAACAGCTAGGGATGGGTGGATCCCAGAATTCAAAAGATTTTACATCAACTAAATGGCTCAAGGAAGTACAGCTAACACTTTAACACTTGTACTTTGGGGTCGGATATGCAATACAGTTCCCCCTTACTTGCAAGCAAGCATAAGGAATAGTTTAGTAACCTGAAACCCTGTTTGGTTTGTTTATATACAGACTCCTCTTATAATAATACACTTGGCAGCCTAGCTCCCCTACTGCATGTACTATGCATACACATCCCTCTGAACAATGCACTTAGCAACCTCAGATCCTATTCCACCCCTCCTCCCAGTTCAGGCTACAATATGTCACTCTGAACAGCAGTATAAGTTTCTCTGCTCCTGACAACAATCAAATTTGCAGTTTCTCTTAAAATGTGTTCCCAGGGTATGCCAGAAGGAGACCTTAACGCCTGATCTGGCCTGAAACAGTTTTGGTTTCTTACGTAGTCTTCAGAGTGAATTATAAGGGAATCTCCTATTTACCATCTTATGCCTATGCATAATTGGGTGTGTATATGATTAAAATAAGATATATTATGGGAAGGGATATGCACAACAATTATATGATCAAATCTATCAACTAAAATAAAGAGCCTCTCAAACTATGTCCCTTAGTTACCAGTCCCATTTTCCTTTAGACTCCCAAAAAGAGACCCCTGGGGCCCTTGAATATCCTCACTCAGATGTCCACTGTCAACTTCAACACTATATCCTTTTCCAAACTCTACTATTGTTTCAGTTAGAATACAGTTATCTTGTTACTTTTGCAAACCTGTGTGAGGCCTTATTTTCAATTCTTTTGCTAACAGGCCAACAATCTATAAACACCTAACCCTGTCTCCAACCACCAGTTAACATCTTGGCTGCATTCCCAGATGGGAAGAGGACTGATATGGATCTTCATTCTCGTGTTTGGTCCTTACTTCCCTGGTAAAATTTCCTTTGGTAAAAATTTGTCTCTTCTGGGCCAGAATCATTCAATTTCCAAAAGAATATGTTGATGGGACATTGCATGGAAGCCCCCTTTTAGTGGAGACCCCTAGATAGGCCTCTATAGGAGTCCTGACTGCTGCCTTTTAACAACATCCCCTTTCAGTCTGAAACAGCCACAGTGGCTATCACCTCTGCTGTAACAGCAGTTAGAGTTACCTCTTCAGAGGAGAAATGAAAGAGATGGAGGCCCCCAGCTATAACCATAGCCAGTGGCTAGAAAGATAATGAAAACCACAGGGCAAAACTGTTTTTTTTGCTTGCCTTCTTCATTTCACCTTCCTTACATCTGGTGTAACAAAGGACTGGAGACACTGGATGAAGACGTAGATCTCATTGAGAACTCATCCTGAGTTTGACAAGCTCTTCTTCCTTTTGGTCCTTACCATTCATCTATTTTATATACAAACATCATCCAATCAGAGCCCACCTATATCTATAAAACCCTAAACAGACTGGTCCTAGTCTGGGAACTACTGGAGACTAATTACTAATGAGGGAGAGTGGGTCTTACCAAGATCTCTAGATGGACTGACTAGACTCCAGTAGATGAATTTGCATCGAAGGACATCTGGGTACAAATGCTTGACTGGATAGGACTTAACATGTATGGTGGAATACACGAGGTCAAGTGGCGGAGGGGGTGGAGGGGCATGGATGAGGGAGGGGGGTCAAGATTTGATTAAGAGCTGTTGTATGAAATGTACAAAAGCTCAATTAATTTTTTTTAAAAAAACCTTAAACACAGAATCTTCACCAGCAATCCACTTTTGGGTTTCTGTCGCGAGCCGGGACTCTGTCCAGCAGAGTCCAGGAAAGACGACAC
>NW_008340914.1:0-262 GCF_000622305.1 Nannospalax galili | reverse complement strand
TTAAGGTGCCTAACAGTAGTAGGCATTATTTCAGTCCCCAGGAAGGTAATGCGGGGAACTGATTGCATTTTATTTGTGGCTATTAAAAAACCTTTTGTCTCTAGGGTGTTTATCATAGAATCTTTTAGGTCTTCTAGAGAGGAATCTTCATCTTGCCAGACCAAGAGGTCATCCATGCAATGATAAACGTGTAGGCCCTTTTTTAAAAGGAGTGCTAGCGCATTTGCAACAGCCTCCTGGCATATTGTAGGGCTATTTGCCA
>NW_008340913.1:0-465 GCF_000622305.1 Nannospalax galili | reverse complement strand
TGGCATGAGGTTCAGACGCTCCCACGTTGTGGCACCAGATATAGGTGATCACGCCTGCTGGGCGCACTCCCGGAATGGCACGGCGGGCTTCTCTGCCGCTTCGGGTCCCGTGTCTCTGTCCGCCACTCCGGTGCTAAAAGTCTCCACTGCTGGAGCGTTGTCCAGCCAAATCCCACCCTTAATTCACCCGTTTACTTTCCTCAGGAAGCGAGGTCCACTGGCCATTGGACCACGCGGGAAGAGTATGAGGACGGTGAAAGCTAGGATGTCCGCAAGTCAGTAATGGAGGAGTGCGCCCCCCGGAGAGGTTAGGTTGCCAGTAGTAAGACACAAGACTCCAGACTCGGCTTAGTCTATGTTACAGCTTTATTAAGTGTCTCTGTTCTCAGTGATTCAGCAGCTCTGCGACCCAGATCTCTGCGACCCAGCTCCCTGCGACCCAGCTCTCTGATATTGAGAGAAAGA
>NW_008340912.1:0-596 GCF_000622305.1 Nannospalax galili | reverse complement strand
ATTTTTAACATTTCCCCAGTAATGAATTTGATGTATATTGTAGTGGTTCAACTTTTTAATTTTGGAGGATATTCCTTAACTCTATTGCACATTATTTACTGAGGCAGATCTCTGACTAACTTGGAGGTCTCTAATTCCAGATAATCTAGCTGGCCATCTCGCCCAGGGATCGCTTGTCTCTGCCTCCAAAGTACTAAGATGACAGGTGGCTACCACGCCTGCCTAGCATTTACGTGGGCTTTGGGAATCTGAACTCTGGGTACTCATGCCTGCACAACAAGTGCTTTATCCACTGAACCATTTTCACGACCCCTCTCTTGGGCTGTTATTGTGCTGTAACGTGGTAGGTGCTTCTACTCTGACTACTCACTACAAAGTAAAGCTCCTGAGGTTTCCCAAGGAATCCCAGTCTCTTATCATTGCATAATACCATGGCTCAGATAAGAGGCAAAAGCCAGGGCACCTTCATCTCCACTTCATTATTTTAATTTGCTTTTAGAGGTTATGTTAGTGCCACATAGGAAAGAATTTCACAATATAATTACTTCAAGACCTCTGTATCTCATTGGGATATCATAAGGATGCAGTAAGGTACT
>NW_008340911.1:194-316 GCF_000622305.1 Nannospalax galili | reverse complement strand
TTAGCTGATACTTTGGGAATCGGGCCACTGGACGGCGCCCTTGTATTTAGCGGATACATTGGGAATCGGGCCACTAGACGGCGCCCTTGTATTTAGCCGATACTTTGGGAATCGGGCCACTG
>NW_008340911.1:0-125 GCF_000622305.1 Nannospalax galili | reverse complement strand
CATTGGGAATCAAGCCACTAGATGGCGCCCTTGTATTTAGCCGATACATTGGGAATCGGGCCACTAGATGGCGTCCTTGTATTTAGCTGATACATTGGGAATCGGGCCACTAGATGGCGCCCTTG
>NW_008340910.1:0-451 GCF_000622305.1 Nannospalax galili | reverse complement strand
CCTTTCATAAAAAATATTCAATGCTGTCATGAAAAGGAAGGGATTGTTCCCGTTTTATGCAAAGATTCAAGGCCTTCTAATTAATTAGGAGCTGTCCCCTATCTGCCCCTACATATAAGGAGATGGAATTGAGATGTTGGTATGGTTTCCTTATGATCAGATGAGTGTGTGGGAGGGTGAGTGGTGGTTCCAGGGTCTACAGTGGGCTGAGCAAATTCCCTTCTGAAGCAGGTGAATTAGCCCAATGTCAATAGGAAAAACTTGAGATCTAAAGAGCAGACAAAAACCAGTGAGAGCATCAAGGTTGAAGTCACAGAGCCTTGACTTGGGAGTTAAAGGCATGTGAAAAAGGCCAATGTGGGTTTTGAGCAAGAGTCATCGCAAGAGATTCAGGAAACACCTAATTTCACTGAGTTTGTGGGCTGCTTTAGGGAGCTTACCTTTGTGAGTA
>NW_008340909.1:2129-3156 GCF_000622305.1 Nannospalax galili | reverse complement strand
AAGTTGATTAACATGATATTCTGTATGAATTTCTTGTACAAGGCTGTGGTAAACAAGGCAAAGCTAGCCAATACACCAATTAAAGCAGTTATTCCAAAAATTACAGCAGCAACAAAACGTTTTGATCATTGGAGGGCAGTAATAGCATTGTGAAAAGATGAACACCTGTATCTGTATACCATGGTTCAGACAGAGTAACAGGAAGCATGACTTAAGAAGAGTGGTGTAATATAATAAAATAATATAATAAAATATAATAATATAATAAAATAATAATATAATAAAAGTTCCTTAGTTTTGGATATAGTTAAGCAATTTGACAAAGTACAGTAAGAACAATATCCATAAAAAGAACCATCAGAATTATGAGAGATAAACATAAAACCATGAGGACCTTCCTGCAAAATAGCAAAGGGAGCAGCTACACAAGCTTGTAAAGGTTTGGAAGTAATCTTTGGATTCCCGCAAGGGCGATGAAGAGTGATCATACATGTTGCAGCCAAGAGTTTATAAAGGTCCCTCTGAATGGGTTGTCTACCAGAGATTTAAAGTGGAACAACTTGAGGAGTAACCTATCCAGGAAAATACCAAGCACTTAGTGGCTCAGTAGGGAGAGAATAGCTGTCATAGGTAAACTTGTTTGTGTAGGAGGATAGATAGGTTTTATACTCACATTCAGGACTACTTACTGACCAATCACCCAGTGACAAAGAGTAATTAATTGTAAGGAGAAAAATGAACTGTTTTTGAAGGAAATCCACAGGGAAACCAATTAGGACATCCATGGTGATCATTAATGTGATCCCAAGAGCTATCCATAAGTTTTGCTTGTTCACAGGGGGAAATCAAGGCAGGTAAAGGATTTTCAGAGACATTATATTTATTTTGAGGAATGTCTAAATATGTGTAATTTAATGTGCAGAGATCTCTATTACCTTCCCCAGCAGGGAGCCTCTCTATGTACACGCCCAAACTCACATTAGACTTTGTAGATTTCACTGCAGGACATGGGGAATCAGCAACTACT
>NW_008340909.1:313-672 GCF_000622305.1 Nannospalax galili | reverse complement strand
AACAATATATATTATTATATTATTTTATTTATTACATTATGTTATTATTGATTTATATTTTATTCTATCATATTATATCACATATATTTATTACATTATTTATTTTAATAATTATAGTAATTTATAAGTAGGCTCCTCCTCATCATCATAAGTGACAGGGAAACATTTAAAAAAGGCTTCTCTTTGTCTAGTTGCCTCTTTTATAGCCCCTGAAAATCCCACTTCTCTAAACGCCTTTTTGTTATTTTTATAAGGCGGAGCCATAGGTGGTGGTCTTCCTAAATCAGGAGCCCAATGTTCATTATGATATTTTGCAGCCTCCTCACCTAAATCTATGCTATCTTCAGGGGGTAATTCAT
>NW_008340909.1:0-210 GCF_000622305.1 Nannospalax galili | reverse complement strand
CATGTGCTTTCTGAAGCTTCTGTAGGAAGTACTTCAGTCTCCGTGGAAGTCAGTGTTTGTTTAATCAGATTTCATAAGGACAATATTTGTATAGGCATATTTTCAGGACCATGAGCTGTGTAACAAATTTTTATCTCTTTTCCAACCTCTTCCAATTATCTAAATATAAAGATCCTTGATCAGGAAACCAAGGACTGATTTCTTGTACAA
>NW_008340908.1:1577-2793 GCF_000622305.1 Nannospalax galili | reverse complement strand
TAAATATACAAAGATCTAATCATCTTTATATGTATCTTGTAACCTGTAGGGGTTCTTGTTTACCCTAAAAGGGTATGCCTGCTTTCCTAAGAAGTAATGGAAGCTAAAATTTTTAAGAATCTTTTTACTGCGAGGCCAGCCTTGTCTGCATAGTGAGTTCCAGGCTAGCTGTGGCTACAGGAAGACTGTCTCAAAAAGACAGAGAAAAAAAGAATCTCTTTACTGGGCTGGAGAGATGGCTTAGTGGTTAAGAGTGCATACTGCTCTTGCAGAGGGCCCCCAGTTTGGTTCCCTGTAACCACATTGGGTGGCATGAAACCATCTGTAGCTCCAGCTCTAGAGAATCCAATCCTCTTTTCTGGTCCCTGAAGATACCTGCACTCACATGTACATGGACACCCCCTCCCCAAATACACAATTAAAAAAAATTTTTTTTTCTTTGAGACAGACTCTCCTTATGTAGTCTAGGCTAGCCTTGAATTCTGTCTTCTGCCTCAACCTCAAGAGTGGCCAGGATCACTACAGGATAAGTTTAAAACACCAAGCCAGTGATAAATTAGATGATGACTAGTGTGGTGGCATAGGCCTGTAATTCTAGCTACTAGGGATGCTTAGGCAGGAGGATGGAGCGCCACGACTCCATCCACCGTAACTTAGTGACTGTTTCTCAAAATACAAAATGAAAAGGCTAGGGATGTTGCTCAGTGATACAGGACTGTACCACATTGGATGCCAGGGTTCAACCCCCTCCCACAATTTTCGTTTTCTAGCTCTGGGAGTTAGGAGTGCTGTTCAGTGGTAGAATACCCAGTGCCCAATATTCTCTAGACCCTGGGTTCCCACTCTGCTCAGTACATAGGCCCTAGAAGGAAGAAGTGTTGGTGTTGACCTTGAGAGCTTGCCTAGGTTTGACATTCTGTAGACCCACTGGCCTGAAACTCGCTGTGTAAACTAGGCTGGCCTTGAACTCACAGAGATCACCTGCCTCTGCCTCCTGAGTGCTGGGATTATAGGGATGTGTCACCGCATCTGGCAGTTGCCCTTGTTTTTTAATTTTTAAAAATTTTTTTAAAAAATGTGTGCCAGGCGTGGTGGCTCATGCCCTTAATCCCAGCACTCGGGAGGCAGAGGCAGGCAGATCTCTGTGAGTTCAAGGCCAGCCTGGTCTACACAGTGAGTTCCAGGACAGCTGGGGCTACAGGGAGACCCTGTCTCA
>NW_008340908.1:0-1225 GCF_000622305.1 Nannospalax galili | reverse complement strand
TTATTAGTTTTTTAAATTTTATCATTTTTATGTGTATGTTTGTATTGCCTGCATGTAGGTAAGTGCACCCGTGTTGTGCATTGCCTGCGGAGATCAGAAGGTGTCAGATCCCCTGGAACTGGAGCTACAGATGGTTGTTAACCACCATGTGGATGTTGGGGATCGAACCCGTGTCCTCTAGAAGAGTCAGTGCTGTTAACCACTGAGCCATCTCCTCAGCACCATCTTTGTTTTTTTGAGATGGAGTTTCCCTGTAGCCCCAGCTGGCCTGGAACTCACTATGTAAACAAGGCTTGGCCTCAAACTCACTGAGATCCACCTGCCTCTGCCTCCCTAGTGCTGGGACTAAAGGCGTGTGTCACCATGCCTGGCCCAGAATCCACACATCTTAATGGAATTACTTGTACTGACTGAGCTAGGAAGGATCAAGGAGTATCCTCATTCAGTCAAGTAACAAACAAGGCCTCAACTGGTTGGAGATAGCTGGGCTCCAGCTCTGCCCAAAGCTCTTAAAGTTCTTTGATTTTGATAGCTAAATGGCTCTGTAGGAACTCTACCCAGGAAGTCTCTTGCCCTCCTGACTTCACTTGGGTCATCTGGAGGTAGATGAATGGTTGGCCTTGCTATGGACGGTCTGAGGCATTTACGTACTTGCCGAGTGCTTCATCCAGGCTGTCAGCTTTGCGTACGAGTACAATTTCCTTTACATGTGTGGGCAAGGCATAGATTGGAAGGGGACGAGAAACAGAATCTTGAAGAGATGAGTTAAGGAGTTAGAAAGTGTCATTAGTGAAGATTTCACCTCTGTACTACCTCACCTGCTAGAATCTAGAGTTCCCTAACATACCCTAAACTTTTACCCGTGGTTTTTAGTCTGCCTGCTGTATGGTGTCTGCCAGCTGAGTACCATGGTTTTCTGTCATGTCTGTCCTATCCCCTTCTCCTTGCCTTGATCTCTGCTTTTGTTGTTTGTAGGGGTTGTGTGTGCTTTTCCCAGTAGATAGTAAAGTCACTAAATAATCAGACAGATGATCCCCATAGCCCAATTGTCACTCTGAGCACTACTTATTAAACTGCTAATAGAGCCAGGGGACAGTGCCCCTTTTCTGCCACAGTTTTATTCTAGTGTATATTGTAAACCATTGTTTCCATCATTCTGTTTTTCAAGTATTTGTCAAGCATTGAACTGAGAGATGTTTTCAGTGTTGGGATTAAAGTAATGAAC
>NW_008340907.1:0-815 GCF_000622305.1 Nannospalax galili | reverse complement strand
AAATCTAGCCTAGCTGATGTGTGTATGTGGAAGAAGTTTGACATTCTTGATTTTTCTTTACTCCCACCTTTGGTTTTTTTTTTTTTTAATTTCATAAAATTCACTTTATTGTAATGAAATTACAGGTGAAAACATCACGCAGCTACATTAACATAGGGACACAAACACTGGCCGATTCCAAAACTCTATACCTCTCAGTCAACGTCCATATGTTCAGAGCGGTCACTATGAAGTCACAGAGCTTCACTTAGGGTTTACGTGTTCACTGTCAATTATATGTTTATTGAATTTTGGTGTATCTCATACACAAAACCATCTTTACATTCCCTCCTTCTCCTTTGGCACCCTCCCATAGCCTCCCCTCCTCCACTGGAGTTCATACATCCTGTTATTTGTGCCAAGGCCCATTATGCAAAGTTAGTCTCCCTGAGAAGTGCCCCAGTGCAAATTTATTCCCGGCATTTAATCAGTCCATCTAGAGTCTCTCCGTCTGAGAAGAACAGCTCTTCCACACCCAGAAGCAATCAGCTGCCTGTAATTCTTCCACTAAGATTGGGGCTTGCTGTTCATTTCCACAGTTCTGTGCTGTGTTTTTGTTTGCTTAAGTTTGCATGGGTCTTGTGCATGCTGACACCACTGCTGTAGGTTTGTATGGGAAGGGTCCCAGGTTTCAGAAGGACCATTTCCATATGCCTGACTCTTACAATCTTTCTGTCCCCTCTTCCACAATGGTCCCTGAGCCCGGGGCGGGTGGAGTTTAATACAGGTGTCCTGGCCAAGGACCCATGCTCTGCAGACTCTTATCCTCTGTGTTT
>NW_008340906.1:0-647 GCF_000622305.1 Nannospalax galili | reverse complement strand
TTAATTTAGTGAACAAGTCAGACTATAAAAGCTTCAGGGTGGAGTAAAGGGCGAGGAAGGAAAAGGAACAAATACAGAATACAATTTACAATTTTTGTAGGGGCTATGATAACAACAGTGAATATTTACTTCACACTGTGCTAGGTTCCATTCTAAATGCTTTACATATTAGCATATTGTTCTGATCCTCAGAACAATCTGTAATAGGTATCATCATTTTATCCATTTACAGTTGATAAACAGTAAGGAGCCAGAATCACAAACATATACATAAGACTACATTGCAAATAAATGGGATAGTAAAGAATACCATAATATTGAGTGAAAGATTAGGAGTTGGGGGAGGGGATGGGGAGATTGCTCAGTGGTTAAGAGCACTGATTGCGCTTGTAGAGGACCTGGGTTAGATTCCCAGCTCCCACATGGCGGCCACGAACCATCCTTAACTCCAATTCCAGGGGAATCCGAAGCCTTCTTCTGACCTCCTCGGCACTGCATGACACAGGTGCACTCACACACATGCAGGCAATACAGTCATACACATAAAATAAAAATAATAAAATATTTTTTAAAAACACACACCAAAAAAAAAACCCCAAATGAATGTGGTGCTGTGTGCTGGGAATGCTGGGAAGAGGAGAATGGCA
>NW_008340905.1:0-410 GCF_000622305.1 Nannospalax galili | reverse complement strand
TTCAGCCTATTTATGTCATGGAAGATTTTTCTTTCCTCTTCAACTATAGTAGACATTTTGGATGGATATAGTAGTCTGTGTTGGCATCTGTGGTCATTTAAAACTGGGAATATTTTGGTTTAGGCTCTTCTGGCTTTCATAGTTTGCACTGAAAAGTCAGCTGTAATCCTAATGGGTTTTCCTTTATATGTAACTTGTTTCACTTTTGCAGCTTTCAGTATTGTCTCTTTGTTTTTTAAGTTTAGTGTTTTTAATATGATGTGCTGTTGAGAGTTTCTTTTCTGGTCCTGGCTGTTTGGTGTTCTATATGCTTCTTGTATTTGTATGGTCATGTCTTTTTTTTTAATTTTGGGAAATTATCTTCCACAATTCTGTTGAAGATCTGGTCCATGTCATTATCTTGGAATTCT
>NW_008340904.1:0-2980 GCF_000622305.1 Nannospalax galili | reverse complement strand
ACTGCTACGAAGTACCTGGATTGGGGAGTGGGGATGTGGATGGGGCAAGCGCAAGAGAATTGGAGACAAGTCAGTGTTCTGATCAAGACACATTTATTGCAGCACAAGCATGTGGTTAAATAGAGAATGAGAACAAAGAATTACAGACTGAGAGTAATCATATCAGCCAGAACACAGGGGCCGTGATGTACTCTAAGCGAGGAATCTACTGATTAATGGAGAACAGGGCTATTTACTGGAAAGGAGAACAAGGCTGCGGGCCAAGGTTGTGAGCCCCAGCTGTGAGCCAAGGTTGTGGGCAGAATGGAAAGGTCACCAACTCAGGTCTGTCAGCAGTTTTGAGAAATGGATGAGCATCAGGCTCCCAACAATATTTGAGAAACATGATGGCACTTGGAGAGTTAGTGTTGGCATATTGGGCATTGTGGTGTCATAGTAAAGCATTGTGAAGTCAAATTTGAACATTTTTAACTCATAGTGTAACACTCTGAATGGCATTTTGGAATATTTTGATGTCACATTGGAGCATTGTGATTTCATATTGGAGCACTGTGATGTCACAATGGAATATTGTGGTGGCATATTGGAGCAGTATAATGGCACATGGGGCGATAGTGTTGGCACATTGAAGAATTGTGACGTCATGTTCAAGCATTTTTACATCACAATGGATTATTGTGAAGTCGTATTGTAGTACTGTGATGGCCTATTGGAGCATTCTGATGTAAAATTGGAGCATTTTGAAGTCACAATGGAATATCATGAAGTCATATTGTAACATTATCATGACACATTGGAGCAAATATAATGTCACACGTGGCATTAGTGTTGGAACTTTGGAGCATTCTTTTGTTACACTGGATCATTGTGATTTCACAACAAAGCATTGTGATGACACCGTGGAGCATTTTGAAGTCATAGTGTAACACTGTGATGTCACATTGGAGAAATATAATGGCACAGGAGGTGATAGTTCTGGGACATTGGAACATTTTCATGTCACACTGGCGGACTTTGAAGGCACAATGAAACATTGTGATGTCACAATGGAACATTATGAAGACATATTGTAACATTGTGATGGCATATATAGCAGTATAATGGAACATGTGGCGAGAGTGTTGGCACATTGGAGATTTCTGACGTCATTGGAGCCTTGTGACTTCACAATGGGGCATTGTGAAGTTATATTTTTAACAGTGTGATGTCTCATTGGAGCAATAGAATGGCACATGGGGCAACAGTGCTGTGATGTCACATTTTGAAATCATATTGTCACATTGGGACGGCACATTGGAGCAATATAATGGCACATGGGGAGATAGTTTGGCCCATTGGAGCGTTGTATTGTCACAATGGAACATTGTGAGGTCGTATTTTAATATTTCGATTGCACAATGGAGCAATACAATAACACATGGGACAATAGTGTTGAAATATTTGTGCATTGCGATGTCAAAACGTAACATTGTGAAGTTCTATTGTAACATTGTGATGCCAAATTGGGGTAACATAATGTCACATGCGTTGATAGTGTTGGCATATCGGAGCATTGTGATGTCACAATTGGGCATTGTGTTGTTACAAGGGAATATTCAGAAGTCATATTCTAACATCGTTGGCATATTAGAGTAATATACTAGCACATGGACCTACGGTGTTCACAGATTAAAACATTGTGATGTCACATTGGAGCATTGTAATTGCACATTGGTACATTTTTCAGTCATACTGTAGCAGGTGATGGCACCAAGGAACACTGTGATGTAACAATGAAACATTGTGAAGTCATATTGTACAACTGTGAGGGCACATTTGGGACCATAGTGTTAGCCCTTTGGAGCATTGTGATGTTATAATGGAACATAGAAAAGTCATACTGTAGCATTTTGATGACAAATTGGAGCAATATTTTGGCACATGGGGCAATAGTATTGGCTCATTGTAGTATTGTGATGTCACAAAGGAAAACTGAGAAGTCATCGGTTAGCATTGTGATGGTACATCGAAACAAGAAAATGGCACATGGGGCGAAAGTGTTACAATGGAGCACTGTGATGTCACAAAGGAACACTGTAAATTCATATTGTAACATTTTGTTTGCGCTATGGAGCAATATATAAGCTTATGGGTCAATAGTATTGGCATACTAGAGCATTGTGACATCAAAATGAAGCATTGTGAAATGACAAAGGAACGTTGTAAAGTCATCTTTTAACATTTTGCTGACACTATGGAGCAATGTAACACATGAAGCAATATTGTTGGAATATTGAAGCTTTCTGATATCACAATGGAACGTGATGAAGTCACCTTGGAGCATTGTGATGTAACAATGGAACATTGAAGTCAACTTGGTGCATTGTGATATCACAATGAAACATTGCGAAGTCATAGTGTAACATTGTCATATAACATTGGAGTAATACAGAGACACATGAGGCGATACTTTTGTTACATTGGAGCATTGTGATGTCACATTGGAACATTAAAATTCCTACTGTGACATTGTAATGGCTTATTAGAGCAATATATAGGTACACAAGGCGATATTTTTGGCCCTTTGGAGAATCGATATCTCACATTGGAGCACTGTGATATCATAATGGAACATTATAAAGTCATATTTTAACATTGTGATGGCACCATAGAGCATTGTGATTTCATATGAGGCAACAGTGCTGTCATATTGGAGCATTGTGATTTCACAATGGAGCATTCTGAAGTCATATTGTAACAGTGTGATGGCACCATGGAGCATTGTGATGTCACATTTGAGGATAGTGACGTGACAAGAGAACATTGTGAAAGCATATTGCAACATTGTGATGATATTTTGGAGCAATATAATGGCACTTGGGGAGTTAGTGTTGGTACAATGGAGCATTGCGGTGTCATATTAAAGCATTGTGATGTCAAATTTGAACATTGTGAAGACATATTTTTACATTCTGAATGGCATTTTGGAATATTTTGTTGT
>NW_008340903.1:0-243 GCF_000622305.1 Nannospalax galili | reverse complement strand
TGGCAGAATCCCCATATTGGTTCCCTGACCTGTGGAGTGAGGGCTATTATGATTTGAAAGGCCAAATGTAAACGATTGGAACTGCCTCTGCCAGGAAAAATAGTGAACCAGAAACAGTATCACATCCCTGGAGGGACTGCAGAAATTAGTGCAACCATCAAGGATTTGAAAGATGCAGAGGTGGTGATTCCGACCACATCTCCCTTTAACTCTCCTATTTGACCTGTGCAGAAGACAGATGGG
>NW_008340902.1:0-650 GCF_000622305.1 Nannospalax galili | reverse complement strand
TAGGTTAAGACATTTATTTATATTCATTCTGATGGAGCTATCCACTATATCCAGCACCATTTTCTGAAAATGCTGTCTTTTCCCCAATGCGTATTTATGCGCCTTTGTCAAAAATCAGATGGCTAGAAACACAAGTTCTTTTCTTTTCTTTTCTTTTTTGTTTTTTTTTTAATACAAGGTCTCGCTGTAGCTGCAGCCGACATGGATTTGAGAAACACAAGTTCTTAAATATGGGCTCTCAATTCTATTCCATTGCTCAATATTTCTCTTTTTATGCTACTACGATGCAACTGTTATGGTAATGTCATTTGTAATATATGACACCCTATATAATTTGGAATCTGATGATGACACCTCCAATAGCTGTTTTATTGTTCAGAATCGTGTTGAATAGATTGGGTTTTTTTTGTGTTTCTATAGGAACCATGAGGATTTCCTTTTTTAAATCAACATGTCATGATTTTCCTTTGAGGTAATGATGGCACTTTTCGCAGTCTGAGAGTGCTCAGTTCAAATTATGGTCATTGTGCCATGGAGTTTATTTTTAGGTCTAATGTTTGCTATATTTTTATAATTGAAATATGCAGAGAATGAAAGTTAGAGTTTTCAGGGAATTAGTAGCCCATAAATGTGCATGTATATGTGTGTGT
>NW_008340901.1:0-1119 GCF_000622305.1 Nannospalax galili | reverse complement strand
GCTTCTTCATACATGTAACTGGAGCTGAATAACTTGTACCATAACCTGATATTAACATATATTAAATAAGATATTTGACATAATGATTGAATAATGTGATTTATGAAGATTACATGTCATCAGAATAAGGAGAAATTTCTATATATTCAGCCATGAAAGAAAATATAAAACTACAGATCTCAGAAGCAAAATTTTCCTGCCCATGGAATGGTGTCTGTTTATCCAAATAATCCATTCTACATCCCAAAGGAACTAAGATGTTCTCATATTCTTGTTTTGCATTCATCAAGGTTTTTAAGTGTTTCTCTCTATAGTTCTTCCTCTTTCTCTCATTAATAAGCACTATGACAGATAATTCTGATCACAACATTGTGTCTCAGATGAAGGTATTGTGCGCAGGTCATGTACTACATTGCTTGGTTGGAGTTTCAGGCTAGCTATTTTGAAAGATTGTTGCCTAAGAAGGATTTTGTTGGGCCAAGAATAAAAATGTCTGATGTGCCAGGACACCATGGCTTTCTCAGGAGAAAAAGACCATTAGGATAAAATGGCACTGGGTGCTCCTTTATTTTTGTTGTAGAAAGGACTCACCCAATGTCTAGACAGAGCTGTTGTAGTCACAGGTAGAGGATGCAGGCATCCATTGTGAGCAAGACGCCCTACAGGCTTCAGTTGGAGTTTTTTCTTCAAGTGCTCTCTGTACAGTGGTGGTAGATGAGGCAAGGATTCCTGAGAGTCACCTCTCTAGGTAAGGACTCCAACCTTTCTCCCAACCAGGCAAGGGCCACAACCTTCCCCCTAAGTGTCTATGAGCAGGATAGACACTTCTGCTCATGTCTAGCTGATCCGCATCTTTCAGTGGTCTTTGACATAGTTGCAGTGTGATTACTCTTAACAGTGACAAACTTGCTGCTATTTAAGTCCTTTTTACTTTTGGTTTTAGAAATACAGGAGTTTGAAAAGTGAAGCAGATTTCAAATTTTTCAAAATCCATTGTTGCAATGAAAGAGGATATCTTGTATTAAAAGTAATTCAACTTTAATATTTTTTAAAATTATTTATTAAATACCACATATTTAGAAGAATCACTTCATTACAACAGCATTGATATATTCAACA
>NW_008340900.1:0-766 GCF_000622305.1 Nannospalax galili | reverse complement strand
AAAAAAAGCAAAATAATTTACCCTTTCTTTTTGTTCTTTCTGAATATTATATATTATAGTATATTATGTATTATGGTATACCTACATATGCATTTTTTATTTTTATATACATGTATACACTATAGGCTAAGATGCACATTTGAAGGAGAACATGCTGTTTATTTCCTGAGATGGGGTGAACTTAATATTATACATTCTAGGTTCATCCATTTTCCTGTCAAGTTTGTGATTTTGTTTTTCTTTAGAGCTGAATAATATTCCATTTTAAACATGTACCAGATATCCATTATCCATTCATCTGTTGAGGGACAACTAGGTTGATTCCATTTTCTTACTGCAGTGAATACAGCAGCAATAAACATGGGGTTGCTCATATCTCTACACTAAGGTACAGAGTTCTCTAGATTCATGCCCAGGAGTGAGATAGTTGGGTCACATGGTAGCCCTATTAACATTTTTAGAAACCTCAAAACTGATTTCCATAATGGCTGTGATAATTTGCACTCCCAGCAGCAGTGAATAAAGATTCCATTTTCTCACACCTCCAACATTTGTTGTTGAATTTCTTGATGACAACCACTCTGACTGGGGTAAGGTGGTTTCTCAAAGCAGTTTTAACTTGCATTTCCCTGATGATTAGGGATGTTGAACATTAGGAAAAAAAGTTGGCTGCTTGTGTTTCTTTTTCTGAAATTGACTATTCAGTTTGACAGCAACTTGTTGATTGGAATATTATTGTAATTTTATTTCATTAGTATTTAACTTT
>NW_008340899.1:0-2638 GCF_000622305.1 Nannospalax galili | reverse complement strand
TGTGTCATTACCATACTCCATTGGGTCGTCACCATGCTCAATATGCAAACATGGTACTCAGTGTCCCCTCGCAATATCCAATGTGATATCACAACCCTCCAATGTATCATCACAGTGCTTAAATGAGCCAACAGTGTGGCCCCATATGCTATCACGATCTTCCAATGTGACATCACAATGCTGCAAGATGACATTACAGTTATCCAGTGTGACATCACAATGCTTCAATGTGCCATCACAATGTTACAATATGACATCACAATTTTCAATGTGCCATCACAATATGAATATATGACTTCACAATGTTCCATTGTGACACCACAATACTTCAATACGACCTAACAATGCCTATATGTGCCATCACGATGTTACAATATGACATCACAATTTTCAATGTGCCATCACAATATGAATATATGACTTCACAATGTTCCATTGTGACACCACAATACTTCAATACGACCTAACAATGCCTATATGTGCCATCACGATGTTACAATATGACATCACAATTTTCAATGTGCCATCACAATATGAATATATGACTTCACAATGTTCCATTGTGACACCACAATACTTCAATACGACCTAACAATGCCTATATGTGCCATCACGATGTTACAATATGACATCACAATTTTCAATGTGCCATCACAATATGAATATATGACTTCACAATGTTCCATTGTGACACCACAATACTTCAATACGACCTAACAATGCCTATATGTGCCATCACGATGTTACAATATGACATCACAATTTTCAATGTGCCATCACAATATGAATATATGACTTCACAATGTTCCATTGTGACACCACAATACTTCAATACGACCTAACAATGCCTATATGTGCCATCACGATGTTACAATATGACATCACAATTTTCAATGTGCCATCACAATATGAATATATGACTTCACAATGTTCCATTGTGACACCACAATACTTCAATACGACCTAACAATGCCTATATGTGCCATCACGATGTTACAATATGACATCACAATTTTCAATGTGCCATCACAATATGAATATATGACTTCACAATGTTCCATTGTGACACCACAATACTTCAATACGACCTAACAATGCCTATATGTGCCATCACGATGTTACAATATGACATCACAATTTTCAATGTGCCATCACAATATGAATATATGACTTCACAATGTTCCATTGTGACACCACAATACTTCAATACGACCTAACAATGCCTATATGTGCCATCACGATGTTACAATATGACATCACAATTTTCAATGTGCCATCACAATATGAATATATGACTTCACAATGTTCCATTGTGACACCACAATACTTCAATACGACCTAACAATGCCTATATGTGCCATCACGATGTTACAATATGACATCACAATTTTCAATGTGCCATCACAATATGAATATATGACTTCACAATGTTCCATTGTGACACCACAATACTTCAATACGACCTAACAATGCCTATATGTGCCATCACGATGTTACAATATGACATCACAATTTTCAATGTGCCATCACAATATGAATATATGACTTCACAATGTTCCATTGTGACACCACAATACTTCAATACGACCTAACAATGCCTATATGTGCCATCACGATGTTACAATATGACATCACAATTTTCAATGTGCCATCACAATATGAATATATGACTTCACAATGTTCCATTGTGACACCACAATACTTCAATACGACCTAACAATGCCTATATGTGCCATCACGATGTTACAATATGACATCACAATTTTCAATGTGCCATCACAATATGAATATATGACTTCACAATGTTCCATTGTGACACCACAATACTTCAATACGACCTAACAATGCCTATATGTGCCATCACGATGTTACAATATGACATCACAATTTTCAATGTGCCATCACAATATGAATATATGACTTCACAATGTTCCATTGTGACACCACAATACTTCAATACGACCTAACAATGCCTATATGTGCCATCACGATGTTACAATATGACATCACAATTTTCAATGTGCCATCACAATATGAATATATGACTTCACAATGTTCCATTGTGACACCACAATACTTCAATACGACCTAACAATGCCTATATGTGCCATCACGATGTTACAATATGACATCACAATTTTCAATGTGCCATCACAATATGAAAATATGACTTCACAATGTTCCATTGTGACACCACAATACTTCAATACGACCTAACAATGCCTATATGTGCCATCACGATGTTACAATATGACATCACAATTTTCAATGTGCCATCACAATATGAAAATATGACTTCACAATGTTCCATTGTGACACCACAATACTTCAATACGACCTAACAATGCCTATATGTGCCATCACAATGTTACAATATGACTTCACGGTGTTCCAGTGTGACATCACAGTGCTCCTTGTGACATCACTATGCACAATGGTGTCATTATAAAGATCCATTGTCTCGTCACCATGCTCAACAGGCAAACACAGTGCTTAGTGTCCCCTCACAATCTCCCAAGGTGATATTACAATGTTCCATAGTACCTTCACAATCTTACAATATGTCTTGAAAATGTTCCATTGTGACATCACAATGCTCGATAGTGCCATTAAACTGTTACAATATCACTTCACAATG
>NW_008340898.1:261505-261832 GCF_000622305.1 Nannospalax galili | reverse complement strand
GTGATGCTATCAGAAGAAAAGTATATGGCTTCCCAGAGCTGTGCTTCATTCCGGTCCATGATAAGGAAGTACCTATGAAAGAAATTAGCCAATAATACCAACTAAAGGAAACTCGATCCATAAGCCTTCAAGGCTTGAACCCTGCCTGGATTGTCAGCATATTCCAGGTGCTCTCATGGAGTCTCATTTGGACTGATTCAAACCAACTAATGCACTAACCTGGCAGTCGGGAAGATACTGGTCATTGCAGTTTGAAGATTGGGCACCCTCTAGGGGGAAATAAAGAGTGAAATCTGCATAAATTTGCTCTTTATATACTCCCCTATT
>NW_008340898.1:248053-260189 GCF_000622305.1 Nannospalax galili | reverse complement strand
CTCTACTTCTAAGTCTCATGGAACATAGTGAAACAGGGGGTAGAGAGAATATTAATGCATCCTCAACTCTCACCAGTGAAGCTTTGGGACTGGAAAGGGCCTAAATTTGATTAATATTTATTATATGAAATGCAACAAAAACTCAATAAACTATTTGCAAAAGAAACACAAGGGGCTGGAGAGATGGCTCAACAGTTAAGAACACTGGTTGTTCTTGCAGAAGACCTGGGTTGAATTCCCAGCACTCACATGGAAGCTAACAACTGTCTGTAACTCCAGATCCAGGGGATTTGTCGGCCTTTTCTGTCCTCCACGGGCACTGCACAACACAGGTGCACTTACCCACATGCGGGCAAGTAACTCATATGCATAAAATAAAAATAATAAAGTATTAAAATAGAGAAACACACATTTTTGATGATATATTTCCCTTCAAAAATAGGTCTATGTATTTTAATATCATGACAACTTATGTAGAAAGGGAGACAATGTGTTTGCAAATATTACTTTACACTTGATCAAAAAGGTAAGGGGAGAAGAGCATGGAGCAGTAGACACAGCGAAGGTTACGATCATGAGAATTGCACACTGTGAGACTGTACGTTTGAAGCCAATGAGATCTAGAAGGTGGGGAAGGAAGACCATTAAATCAGAGGATCAGAACAGGAGGGAAGACAGAGTAAAGGAAAAGTTTTGAGGACATCAGTGATAGGAAGTCACTGCATCAGTTAGCTTATGATACATGTCAGTCCCAAACATAGTCTTTCATACATTTGTTTACATAGTAATATTATAGTGTCCACATTTAGCCTGCCACTATATTAAGGTGAATGGTACTTCTGAACTTGGTTCAATTCAGATCATCTCAACTAGGACACATCAGAGCCCTATGAAGGGCTTATGAAGTCTACTTTGCTGGAGAAGTGCTAGCTGGAGCATCTTTGCTCTCCGCCATGTTAGCTTTGATCTTCATGAAGACTATCTTCAGCTAACTTATATGGTGACTTCATAATTACGAGTATAGAAGGAACAAAGCCTTTCTAAGCATGCAGATCTCAAAACCACTTCCACCAAACCTATTAGTCAAATCAAGTCAAAGGATCTGCTGATATTCAAGGAGTGGAGAAATAAACTCCAAAATGGAAAAGTGCAGAATACTGTGGTCATTTCCACAATTTACTCTATTTACCCATACAATTCAAAAAATTTATTTATTATTTTTATTTTACACATACGTGTGTTTAGCTTGCATGTAGGTAAGTGCACCCATGCTCTGCAATGTCAGTGGAGGAAAGAAGAGATTGCCAGATACCCTGAAACTGGAGTTACAGATAGTTGTTAGCTGCCGTTTGGGAGCCATGATTCGAACCTGGATCTTCTGCAAGCATAGCTAGAGCTCGTAACTGCTGAGCCACCTCTCCAGCCACTTACACATACAATTTTAAGGAAGCATCTCTGGAAGCATCTCTAGGATAATTATGAACTTGAGTACATAACTCTCACTTTGCTAAAATAACTCGTCTTTTCCAAAGTATCCCCAGAGCCAACTTCATGTCCTTGTTTCTCAAGCTATAGATGAAGGGGTTCAGCATGGGAGTCACCTCTGTATACATTATTGAAGCAATTACATCTTTAACTTGGGAATTATTTGAGGAAGGAAAGAAATAAATAACTGCAAGAGTCCCAATGAAAATGACTATGTCATTGAGGGAAGTATCTGAGCAGGACAATTTCAGGAGTTCATTGAGATCACAGAAAAAGTGGGGGATGATGTTGTCAGCACAGAAGGACAGGTGGGACAGGAGCAGGGTGTGCAGCAGGGAATTCATACAAGAGAAGAACCAAGATCCAGCCACCAAAAAATCACACAGCTCCTCCCTCATGATAATCATGTAGTGCAGTGGGTGGCAGATGGCCACATACCTGTCATACGCCATCACTCCAAGAAGAAAATTGTCAACACACACAAAAAGTGAGAAAAAAAACATTTGAGTGATGCACCCGTCATAATAAATGGACAGGTGCCGAGTCTGCATGTTGCTGAGCATCTTTGGGACGGTGACAGATGATAAGGAAATATCAGAGAAGGCCAGGTGGCACAGGAAGAAGTACATGGGGGTGTGGAGGCGAGAGTCCAGCCTGATGAGCAGGATGATGAGCAGGTTCCCCAGCACCGTGGTCAGGTACATGGCCAGGAACAGGGTGAAGAAGATGCTCTGCTGCTCTGGCTGGATGGGGAGGTGAGCATCTTTGGGACGGTGACAGATGATAAGGAAATATCAGAGAAGGCCAGGTGGCACAGGAAGAAGTACATGGGGGTGTGGAGGCGAGAGTCCAGCCTGATGAGCAGGATGATGAGCAGGTTCCCCAGCACCGTGGTCAGGTACATGGCCAGGAACAGGGTGAAGAAGATGCCCTGCTGCTCTGGCTGGATGGGGAGCCCCAGGAGGATGAACTCAGACACACTGCTCTGGTTCCCCTTCCTCATGGTCCTTTTCCTGCTAGGAATTAAGGCAGAAAGAAATGTCAGAGTCCTGAGCTTCTCAGCAGGTACACATAAAATGCATGCTTTTTTACAGGGGCCTGCACCGAAATTCAGACAAACTCCACCCTTTGCAGTCTTATTCACAGGTTTTCTATACAGTATTTTCAGTACTGGAAACATAACAGATAATAAAATTCCCTCCTGGAGCACACAATCTATAAGCATTTCATAGAATACTGAGCAAGAGTAACAGGATTGCTGCCAGGAGGCTTGAGGTGGCCCCAGTCTCAGAAATTTACATTCTCAGTTTCCTTGGGCCATTATTACTGTGTGTCCCTGAATTCCTTCAATAAAGCAATAATGCTGTCATCTAGCCATGAGAATATGGGGAAAATCTATGTTAGTGCATGAAATAACCTAAGGGCAGATACCTTCACATCATCATTTGTCTATGACAGACAGTACAGTAGGACAAATTCAGCAGAAAATCTGATATCAAACTCCAGGACTCAGAACAATAGAAGACTGAGGTGGGCCTTAGAACAGACCCTGTTATGACATTAAACATCATTGGCTGCCTGGAATTTCACAGTCCCTGAGGGCATAGCAATTCAGAACCTAAACCATGGTGATGGGGATTAAATCCCTAAGAGCAGCAATGGCATAGAAAAATGACAGAAACCTTGTCTTTTCATTCCACCTAACTCTATCCCCTCTCCACCCAGGTGGGCCTTAGAACAGACCCTGTTCTGATAAAAAACATCATTGACCACCTGGAATTGCACAGTCCCTGAGGACATAGCAATTCAGAACCTAGACCATGGTGATGGGGATTAAATCCCTAAGAGCAGCAATGGCATAGAAAACTTGTCTTTTCATTCCACCTAACTCTATCCCCTCTCCACCCTACTCTCCCCTCCCTCTTCCTATCCCAGTTTCTCTCTTTCTCTCTCCCTATCTCCTTCCTTCTTCCCTGATTCCTCTCCTCTCTCCACACTTCTCTCCCTCTGTTTCGGTAAAGGTTTCATTCATAGTAACAGACCTCAGAACCTGCCATGCCAGAATCTTCAGAACTTTATCATGACTTCAGGATTTTGAGTCTACTCAATTCATAGTAGTCATAATGATGGAATTACAACCAATTCTGAAAATGTATCATAAATTTGATCATAATTGATGTTGAATGAACTCCTACTAGGACAAAGGCATTGATGTACCATTAAATTTAGGTATCAGGAAACTAAATCTCACGGTTGATAAGTAATTGATTCTAATCATTAAAGTAATACCTGATTTCATAATTCCAGGCCCTGTCAGTATGATCAGATGCCCTACTTGTCACCAATCTACTGGTCCTACACCTTCATTCATACATTAGAAAGTCCATGAAGGGTGTGAGTTTCAAACCTACAATCTAAGCACTTAAGGAAGGCAACACAGGAGGGTCTTGAGTTTGAGGATGGCATCAGCTGCATATAGAGTTCTGGGCCAGCCTAAGCCATATAAAGAGATAATGCTTCAGAAATGATACATCACAGACAGAAGACGAGGAAAGAAGCCTCTTTAAGAGCAGAGAGGAGCAGAGGGGTAAAGGTATCATCTCTCCCCATGGGAAGAGGAAGAACATACTTATTTAAACCTCTGATGAGGTCTGACAACCCATGTTATTTCAGCCAATGGTAAATCAAAATGTTTGCAACTCAAGTGTGTTTGGAAGAAAATCCACAAGTTGGAGGTCAAGTAAATACTCAAACTTAATGGCTGGCTAAGCAAACAAAAATGACCTGGATTCAAATCCTTCTTTGTGTGGAAGAGACCGCTGGAGACACACTCAATGATGAAGGTAAATAGGTGGTGTAATACAACAAATGCTCTGTAAATGAATCTGCTTCCTTTGTTCTTGCCAACATAATCCACCTTGGACATTTAAGAAGGGACTTCATCCCAAACAGATTAAGAGAGAGGGACTGCTTCAGAAATTCATCAGAAAAGTGAGAGGATACAGGAAAAGAATCTAAGGTATAGCACAAAGAAAATCAAACTACGCAAAGGTTCCGAATCAGGCAGTTTCCTTGAGGGAGGGCAAAGGATTCAGAAGTGGCCTCCAAAAAGTAAGTCAGACAAAATCTAGGCTGTTCTACCCTCAGGATAAGCTCACAGTTTTAATGAGCCTTAAATCAAATTCTGTGTTTTGGTGAACCAATAATTTCATCCGCAGGTGAGCAGGGGAAGAAATTCCTTTTGGTCACCCTGTGTGACTTGAAAGAAGATGCACAGGTGCTCTCATGAGAAAATCTCTTTTTTTTAAACTGATCTACCAGGTGCCAGAGAGATGGCTCCTTGGGCAAGTTCATCTATTGGACTCTTGTCATCCCACCTAGAGCTCTTAGGGAAGATCTAGTATCCCTCACCCATTAGTAATCAGTTCCCAGCAGTTCCCATGCTAGGGTAAGCCTGCTGCCCAGTGCATTTCCCCCACTCTGTGCTCGGTCCTGATCTGATTGAGTTGCCACTGGTCTTGTGGACAACACCACCATTGCCAAAAGTTCACATGAGCAAGCTTCTTGTGGCCTGAAAGAATCTGTTTTCCTTTGTTCACGGACCAACGCTGACCCTTACAATCTTTCTACCTCCTCTTCAGCAATGGTACCTGAGCTGTGGGTGAGTGAGATTTAATATAGGTGTTCTATTCACAGATACACACTCTACAGTTTTATTCTCTAAAACTTAGTCAGTTGTGCCCTTCTGTGTGCATCATGCTCTGTTGTATAAGGAAGCGTCACTGGTGAGAACTGAAGGATGCACTAATATTCCCTTCCCCCATTTTAGTTTGTTTCTCCACCACTGTGACAAAACATTCTGACCACTACCAACTTGGGGAGGAAAGCGTTTATTTAGCTTACAGCTCCCAGGTTGCAGTTCATCAGGAAGCCCAAGGTAGGAACTCATTCCAGGAACCTGGAAGCAGGAACTGGAGCACAGGCCATGGAGGAACGCTACTTACTGGCTTGCTCCCATGGCCCCTGCTCAGCTTGCTCTCTTATCCAATACAGGCCCACCTTCCCAGAGGTGGCAATACCCACAGTGGGCTGGGCCCTCCCACATCACTCAACAATCAAGAAGATGCCCCACAGACATGGACACAGGCCAGTCCAATGGAGTCAATTCCCCAATTGAGGCTTCCTCAACCCAGGTGTGTCAAGTTGACACTAAAGCTATCCAGCACCCCCTTCCTGTTCCACCATATTCCATGAGTCTTAGGCATAGGGGTTCCACTGTAGATGCATCACCTAGGGTTGGGCATCTCTCAGGTGTATATTCTCTGTGTGTGACCAGTTGTGGTACTCTGCAGTAGCCTCCAGTAAAATGAAGCTTCTTTGATGAATGATGTACATTACCCTTGTCTATAAACATAAGGATCCCTATTTAGCATATGATGCGAAATTTCATTTGGCTAGAGATAAGACAGATATTTTCTCTAGGATCTCTGACCTTTCGAGCCATGTGGATTCAACTGTAATTATAGTACCACCCATGAGTACCCCCCACAAGGGGAAAGCTTTAAGTCTAATTAAATTGCTGTTTCTTGCCCGTGCCATAACAGTGCCACAATGGCACCAATAGAGTAGTTTGCTGTGCCAGTCATTGTGGTTATTAAGCTTTAGAGCTGGATTGGACCACTGAGTGTTTTCTCAATTAGCAGTGGGCGTAGTATATTCTAGAATTATGAGAGCTAGTCTTCAGGGAGAAGGCTTCCAGGTCAGTTTTGGCTCCATTGCTCAAGTCCAGTGTCTGCAGTATGTCCTGTCTTTAGCAGTAGGATCTTACCTTCAAATTTTGGCAGATGACTAAGGGTTCTTCCAATAGCCTGCGTTATTTTGCAAGCCTCTTGGACTACTCTGACCAACTGCTCAAACAGAGGTCTCTCCTGTCTGGATCTGTGCTCCTTAACATACAGTTCACAGGTATACACATGCACTTATATTCAGACACCTTATGTGTATTTCTCAGGGCGTTCCCAAGTCAACACATTTACCTCTGGCTTCCCATGCCACCCAAACTCCATTCATCTCTCCTCTCTCTCCACCAGTCTGACCTCCCTCCTAACTCCTGAAACCAAGCACTCCTGTTTTCCCCACTCTCTACCAAGATAACACCCACTTACCTCTCCTGAGTTCACCCCCTACTCCCATGGTCATCTGCATAAGTGTCCTTCCTCCCTCCCATCCAAACACTCCCGCTTTCCCCACCTCCCCTCTGGTAGCATCTGTTCCCTACTATTCCACTTTTGGGATTTATCTCCATGTTTCAGGAAAGCAAGATACGTATGTTTTCCCTCTTTTGCGGTCCATAGCACCAATCCCTTATATGTGAGTAAATATCCTATCATAACAGCAAGATCCAGGAAAATTAAAATATTTTTAAAAAGATAGTGAGGAGTATGCATCTCAGAGAGCTCTATCCACTATTAAGGACACAAAAAGGTACAGGGCCAGACTGATGATTGTACCCAGCTATTATTTTCTGACAATGGGCTCTCAGTCTTTATATAAGTTGCACAGTAATGAAATACACATGAGCTTGTCTACCCAGTGAAGAATCATTACTGGTGAGAGACCGGTAAGGAGAAATTTGACTTCACAGGAGCCAATCAGAGGCTCTAGAACACACAGATGGAACATATGTACATTATACACACATGTACATAACAACAGACACCTAAGTTTCTGATTTCTGATTTCTTACCAACTATAGTAGTTCTGAAGAAAGGATGTATGATTCAGTTACCCAGAGTCATAACGAAACTCACAACTATTATACAAAATTTGATACTCAACACACAAATAACTCACACAGCCACACAAAACAGTTGTAGAATCAACACAACACATCCATCAAGGCATAGAAAACACAACTTAGAATATAGAAACACACACACACACACACACACACACACACACACACACACCAGACCAAAGAAAAAAAAACCCGCAAGATCAAATATATCACACAAATCAATGCCTCTTCCCTGTCAGGCAATAAAATACACAGATGGTGCACACATACACCCCCACTCCGGATAACAGTTCCAGTTCCCATTAACCTGTGCCTACCATGCATGTAGTCAGTGATGCTCTGGGCACTTTCCATTCATGGGGACAGCACATAAAAATAGTGCATTCA
The DNA here is from genome assembly GCF_000622305.1 of Nannospalax galili. Classification (NCBI taxonomy): domain Eukaryota; kingdom Metazoa; phylum Chordata; class Mammalia; order Rodentia; family Spalacidae; genus Nannospalax; species Nannospalax galili. The sequence continues at coordinate 252,520 of NW_008340898.1, read as the reverse complement.
AATAAAAAGGACAACACACACGTACTCAAACACACACACCATTCTCAAGTACATGAAACCGTGTGCCAGTTATGACTCAGAAAAAGTGCAAGATTACATACCCCATTTGAAAATGAACAAACACTGGAAACTGTTCCTGAATGCTCAGTACATCTGTCTTCTTCAGACCCTTCACTCTTATCCACTGAAATCTATCTCTTGATGGATGAAAATGTAGGAGTCATAGAATAAGAGTATGGCCAATATTTTATTTTAAAATGATTTGGAACTCCCTCCCCCCAAAAATAACCACAAATAAATGGCCCACTCTTGCTTAATGTATGCCTACTTAGAGCTCTATGTTCTACATATAGAGAGGAAAAAGCTGGTCCATTCCATATAATGCACACACACACACACACACACAGACACACACAGACAAATCTCACAAAGAGTAGATATACCTACATTTTATAAGCAACACACTACCACACAGCATACATTTGGAAAACATCCTGAATACACACAAAATGACAGAAACACACATCCTTCCAACCAAGAACTCCCAGCTACTTCGGACTTCTACCAGCTCTTGGTCATCTCGTGTACCTGATAATCCAGCTATCTGAGTCTTTGGCTTCTGTTAAGGACACTGAGATGAAAAGCAGGCAGGCATGATGGCACATGCCTTTAATCCCAGCACTCAAGGGATGGAGACAGGCAGATCTCTGTGTGATTAGCCTAATATATACATAGCAAGTTCCAGGCCAGCCGTGGCTGCAGGGAGACACTGTCTCAGAATAAAAACCTGGCATCTTCTATATCCCAAGACCTCGTGACTTACGTCTGCCTGTCCCTGAGCTCCAGATAAAAAGGCAGGATACCAAAAGACTCAGTGTTAAGTCCCTAGGTTCCTGGTTAAGAAAGTATCAAAGTAGAAATTACCTTCAATCTACCAGTCCTTGGGGAGGAACCCACACAGGAGGGACTAAACAGGGACTCAGCTAGCACAGAGCTGCTCATGCAAGAGTTACCCAAACACAGTCCAGACATCAAAGACACTATGTTATCATCTTCCCATTGCTATCACAAAATCCCTGAGATGATAAACTTTTATAAAGGGTCAACAGCTGTTTTGTCCCAGTTTTGGAGGTTTCAACCCATAATCAGTTGTTTCCATTGTTTGGGGCCTGTGACAAAATAGTGCCTCAAGGTAGAAGTGCATGGCATAGAATGACTTGCTCACATCATTGACAGGAAGATAGAGAAGCAGAGGAAGAAGTAGGTCCTGTCCCCCCTCATAAGGGTATGTCTTAACCTACCTAGTTACACTCTGCTAGACCCCACTGTAGCCCTTTCTCTACCTCCAGTCTCTCTCCTATTTTTATCAGTTATGGGTCAAGGAGGCCTCAGAGGTCTCCAAAACAACACAAGCTATTGCCCCTGATTACTCATCATAACTACATGGTAAGACCCTATTGATGAAGATACCATACTTATGGACTTGAAGACACAGAGGACTCAGTTTAAAACCAATTAGGAAACATCCTCCCTGTTGACTATGCTTTTTCAGTATATGCTTTAATTGAAATTTTGTGCATTTCATAGAATAATCTTACTCATATTTAGATCCCCTTCCCATTAGCATTGCCCCCATATCTTTCCCACCAGATTTCATGAATTCTGTCATATTAAAGCCCATTGAGTCAAGTTTGTGTCCTGAGATGTCCCTAATTATGGGATCATACATACTGGGGATATGGGCAGGAGGCCTTTTGGCTATCTTTAAAAATGACAGAAGGTGTTATGCGGGCACCTGGGGGAGAAAAGCCATCAACGATCACTCAGGACTGGACACTGCAGGCTACAATACTGATCTGCTAGGAAAGATGTTCCCAATGATACAATTGTGACATAACTGTTATGGGATAACTGACCACTGTCTGACTGGATTTGAGGCCTGCCCCACAGGACAGAATTTGATTCCTGATACGGTAGGGAACAATGGAGCTGGAACTGACCTGTAAGTCACCTCCCCTGAAAGCTAGCTCTCAGACCTTTGGATAGCACTACGCAATCTGGTAAGGAAAAACATAAATCAATGGTCCAACCACAGCTTCAAGAACTAAAATCCACATCAATGGCTGGCACGCCAAACAATATTAGTGCAATAGTGGCACTTTTGTCTTGGGGTAATCAACCAATACCTAATGGGCCTTAAAGCCTACTTAATGGAAGGAAACTCATGTGTGGTACTGTAAACATAGCCAAATACGCATGGTTGAAAAGGTCTTAGAAATTAGAGAAACCCCAAAGTTGTCACATCACTAGACATATGTAATTTCTTACTCTGCAAAATGTGGATTCTTATTTTTACAGATAAGTATCCCAGTTACCATGCATCAAAGAAGTCTCTTTCACAACAGACAGAGACTATTACAGGATTCCACAACTGGTCTCACAAAGGCATTGTCTAAATTTCCCAAGCCTACGTGGCACATCTACAATCCAACCTCTACACCTAAGGCTCATGGAACATAGAACAAGGGGTAAAGAGGGGACTAATGCATCACTTAATTCTCATCAATGAAGTTCCCACATACAACAGAGGGCCAGGAACACAAAAGGTCACAAATGACCAAAGAGTGGAGAGTAAGAAGTCTGAGGAGTGTGAGTCCAAGGTCAGGATTCTTATGTTACACTCTACCCACCCCAGGCTCAGGAAGGAGGCAGAAGAGGAGGGAGAAAATAAGATCCAAGGACAAGGTGCACATCATATGTAAGTAGAGTCCTACAAGCTCCTGGGACCTTACTCATATGAACCTACAGCAATGGTGTCAACATTCACAAGACCTACCCAAACTCAAGCAGATAAAACGTCAGCACAGACCTGTGGAAATGGGCAACAATCCCCAACCTCAGTCGAAGAATTATTGGCATCTAGTTACTGCTGGGTGAAAAGGGCCGATCTTCCTACAGGGAGGGACTCTACATAGGCTGCCTAGACCCAGTGGATGAACTTACACTGAGGGATATCTGGGACCCTCACTTGACATGATAGACCTTAATACAAATGACAGAATGTGTAAATTCCAATGGGAGGCTATGAGAGGGCCATTGGTCAAAAGGGAATAAAAATGATTAAGTTCAATAAAAAATATACCAAAACCAATTTAGAAATACAAGAAATTTCATTTTTCTAGTTATATGACAGAGAAGGTTTTCCCTAGATTTGATGTCCTCTCCAGCCGTGTATGTTTGGCTATGTTTACAGTGTCAGACATAAGCTTCTTCCCATTGGGAGGTCTGGGAGAAGGGTTCTAAGTATGATTAAGATTTAATCTATCGAACACATATGAACTCAATAAAAACATTCAATAAAAATTAATAAATATATCTGACTATGTGAGATAATGGATTTTTAATTTGCTTCATTACAATAAACTATTTATATATCCCATAGGATCGTTCTGAGTCCTTTATTATACACAATAGACTTTGTTTTTAACAAAATGGCCAAGTTCTTTCACTCTGCTAAAAAGTACCCAAGGGTTACTTAAATAATTCTTAGTAAAAGTCAAATAGCAGTTTGCAGAGCTTGAAAGTTTCAAATTAGCGTTCCATCTCTCTCCTGTTGCTCTTCTAGTAATTACTCCTCTGGTCACTTCAGTCTCCTGGAACGCAGCTGGTGTCTCTTCACTCTGCTCTTACAGCTTCTGCTCCCTGGGATGTTCTTCTTAAAACTTTCCCCATGGTTCAGCTCCTCACTACAGTCTCCTCTTTGTCTAGAAGTCACAGTCTGTGTCACATTTCTTAAAGTTGCAGTGTACTGTCCACATTCCTGATGTTCTAAACTGATCTTTTATAGCACTTAAATTCAGTATTTATTTATAGAATGTATTCTCTTTCTTCTTCCACAACTACTATTTAAATTTAGTCAAGAAAAACTATTTTGTCTTACTTATTAGTTTCTAGAGTATTCCAGGGAGATAATGGGCCCATAATAAATGTCAAAATAAGACACTATGTCTGTGAGCACTGAGTTGTCTTATGTAGAAATACTGATACCCATGAAGCAAAAAACTAACTCATTTCAAAACCTAGAAATAAACTTCCACAGGTGGACTATTCTACAAAGAAAGTCCAACTTAGAAAAAACAGTGGACAGTAACAGGGATGATAGAGTATATGGTCTCCAGTAGGGGTGGTGGCTATGGGAGGGTGCCATTTGGGAACTGGGTATATAGATGAATAACATTGTGTGACATGTTCTGTTTGATATACACATTAAAAAGTAAACAAATAAAAAATGAGTTATATTTGAGGAGGAAGCATAAAAATTTACTTCATGTTAGTTAGTAGAGGTGATAAAAGTTATCATTGAAATCTACCTGATGACTTCATATCCTTACTCAGGTGCCAAGGATCTGAGGGTAGCAGATTATGACTAGTAATAATCAGACACAAAGAGATTAGAGACGATGTGTA
>NW_008340898.1:183490-247877 GCF_000622305.1 Nannospalax galili | reverse complement strand
TGCTTCTTCCTCAAATATAACTCATTTTTTTAATTTGTAGATTTTTTTGGTGTGTATATCATACAGAACATCCCAAACAATCTTATTCATCTATATACCCACTACCCAAATCGCACCCTCCCATAACCCCCCCACCCCGTGCACTGGAGCCCATGTACGCTGTCATCCCTGCTACTGTTTGCTGTATCGTCGGTGCCCCCAGCCGTTCCCCAGTGCTTGTTCATCCACTGAATCTACTCAGCCTATCTAGAGTTCCTTGTTTTAAGAAGATCAGCTGTTCCTCATCTAATAGCAATCAGTTGTCAATATTCCTTTAAATACCATTGTGGTCTGCTATTCATTTTTCCACTTCTATGCTGGGTTCCTGTCTGGAGTCTCTTGGGCCACCCTGTCCAACAACTCAAAGGAAGATATCTCCTGTTTGGCATTGTTTCTTGTCAGGTAGCCTTTAGCTATACACATGAACTCTTAAATTGTATCAACCCCTTTATTCTTTGGTTATACATTCCTTTCTGGGGTGTTTAAGACCATACACTTGGCCCACATAAAAGAATTTATTTTTATTCTTAAGGCCATTTGAGGAGCTGTTCCTCATGGGTTACATGGGCTTTGGAGGAGCCCCTGGCTCCTTTCTTTTACCAGTTCCGTCTATGTGAAGATAAGTCAAAGGTCCTGCTCAACCATGGCTGGCTTTGCTTCGAAGCAGGGAGGAAATGTTTTCTCTGTGTTTACCCTCCTCTTAGTAGACTGGATACTGGTTCAGGTCCATCTGGTGGGGTCTTTATGGCCTCCTTGATCAAGAGGACAGGTGAATCACCACAGTTACAGGAACTTTTGAGTGATGCTCATAGTCCCTTGGAACTTATTTGTCCTAGGAAGGCAAGGAGCAAAAGCTGTGCTTTACGTCTGTCTGACCTAATTAGTATAGGACTCAAAGTTTGGCTGTTAAACACCCAAGGAGGTTAGTTCCACCAGACTGACTTGACAAAAATAAGCCCTCTTTTAATTAGCAGTCCCAGAGCCAATTTCAAGTCTCTGTTCCTCAGGCTATAGATGAAGGGGTTCAGCATGGGTGTTACTACTGCATACATCACTGAAGCAATTACATCCTTGACTTTGGAATTGTTTGAGGAAGGAATAAAATAAATGATTGCAAGAGTCCCATAGTACAAAAACACCACAGAGAGATGGGAACCACAGGTGGACAGAACTTTGCAGATCTTCTTTGTGGAGGGGACTTTTAGGACAGTAAAACCAATACATATATAAGAGCCCAAAATAGTACCCAGGGGCAGGAGAGTCAACACACCTCCCTCAGTGAAGATGACCAGCTCAAAAGGTACGTACATAGGTACTTGATAGACTGTAGACACAATGGGACTAAGTAGACAGATGAGAGATGATAGAGAAATATTTGGTAGGTGAAAGGGTAGGTGGGTGACCGAGAGGATAAAGTTTTCATGACAGAATATCATGTACAGAACTTTGCAGATCTTCTTAGACCAGGGGACCTTCAGGACAGTAAAACCAATAGAGATGTAAGAGCCCAAAATAGTACACTGTGGTGTACCTTGGTGGAGATGACTATCTCATTCAGGGAGGTATCTGAGCTGGAAAAATTTAGGAGTTCATTGAGATCACAGAAAATGTGGGAGAGAGTGTTGTCAGCACAGGACAGGCAAGACAGGAACAGGGTATGCATCAGGTCACACATACAAGAGAGGAACCAAGATCCAGACACCAATAAGTCACACAGGTCCTTGCTCATGACAATCATGCAGTACAGTGGGTGGCAGATGGCCACATACCTGTCATATGCCATCACTCCAAGAAGGAAGTTGTCAACAGCTAAAAAGAGCAAGAAAAAATAAATCTGAGTAATGCACCCCTCATAAGGGATGGACAGGTGCTGAGTCTGCATGTTGCTGAGCATCTTTGGGACAGTGGCAGATGATAAGGAGATGTCAGAGAAGGCCAGGTGGCACAGGAAGAAGTACATGGGGGTGTGGAGGCGAGAGTCCAGCCTGATGAGCAGGATGATGAGCAGGTTCCCCAGCACCGTGGTCAGGTACATGGCCAGGAACAGGGTGAAGAAGGTGTCCTGCTGCTCTGGCTGGATGGGGAGCCCCAGGAGGATGAACTCAGGCACACTGCTCTGGTTCCCCCTCCTCATGTTCCTCTTCCTGCTGGGAAAGAAGAGAGAAGAAACTGTTAGAGTCCTGAGGTCCTCACCAAGTGGACCTAACATGCATGCAGTTTCCAGGGAACTGCATCAAAATTCAGACAAGCTGCAATTTTGCAGTCTGAATCCCAAATTGGCTTCAAATTGAACATGGGATATTTCCAATGTTAACAAGATTTCCTTTGAGAAAGAATGAAATCTGTCCACTTATTTCACATATGGTCTAAACAGTATTTTCAGCACTGGAAACATATCAGATAATAAAATTCCTCTTGGATACACATCCTATAAGCATTTAACAGAATCCTGAACCATAGCTACAACCTTCTTACCGGGCGGCTTAAGATGGTCCCTGCCTAGGAAGTTTACTTCTTCAGTTTCCTTGGGCCACTTTATTTGCATTTATCTAAGTTCTTTCTACAAATTAATAACCCTGTTATCTATGTATACAGATTTGAGGGAAATCTATGTTAATCCATGTAATAATCTTATCACAGATCCCTTTACATGGTCATATTCACCCATGATAAATACAATAGGACAAGTTCAAGAGAAAATCTGGTATCAAACTCCAGAAACTCAGAAAAACAGCAAAGTGAGGTAGGCAGTAAACCAGATCCAGTTTTGACATTAAACAAAATCATTGACCTAGAGTTTCACAGTCCCTGAGAATTCAGTAACACACATACTAGTCTGTATGGATAGGATTTAAATCCTTAACACCAGAAATGACCATAGAAACATTTTCTCTTCATCAAGCCTAACTCTGTCCTCTCTCCCTCTCTCTTTCCTCTCCGATCTCTCTCTTCTATCCCTATCTCCCTTCTCCCTATCTCCTTCCTCTTTCCTTCTTTTCTCCTTCCATCCTTCCTCTGCTCTCCTCACCTCTATCTCCATCACAAGACAAAACAAGGATGTACACACCATAACAGACTTAAGATTTTGCCCCAGGAAATGTCCCTTATCTGAATATTTACTATGCTATAGGATTTTGAGGATCTATTCAATTCATAGTAGGTTCATGATCATCTAATCATGACCAGTTCTGAAAATTCACCACAGCATTGATCATAATTGTTACTGAATGAGCTCCTACTACAATAAAGGCATTAATAGTATTGTATTACCAAATTTAGACATCTAAATTTAAAAATGAAATCTCAGGTTTAGTAAGAAATTAGTCCAAATCAATAAATTCCTGATGATGTCAGTATGACAGAATGCCCTGCTTGTCACCATTGAACTGGCCTAAAATGTCATTCATTTGTTAGAAAATCCAGAATAGGTGTGGTCTCGCAAACCTGCAATCCCAGCACTTAAGGAGGCAAAGGAAGGAGGATTATGAGTTTGAGTCTGGCATCAAGTATATACTGAGTTCTGGCTCAGCCTAGGCAATATAAAAAATGTTACTTCATAGAAACAGAGAGAGAAAGAGAAAGAGAGAGAGAGTGAGAGAGAAATAGATGATAAAAATACATGAATGAAATTCTAAAAGAATTAAACACTTAATATTTTATTTTTCTTTTATGTGATTGAGTATATTGCCTGCATGTAGGTAAGCAAACCTGTGCCATACAATGTCTGCAGAGGTAAGAAGAGGGTGTTGAATCCCCCTGGATTTGGAATTCTGGATCATTGTTAGCCACCACATGGATACTGGGACGCAAACCTTGATCCTCTGCCAGAGTAGCCAGGGCTCTTTACTGCTGACGCATCTCTCCAGGTCTTCAATAAAAATATTTTATAGAAAGGAAGTGCTCAGCCTTATGTGAAACTATTTCATGGTTTCAAAGTTATACCATGCCACCTGTTTGATTAACTACTAATATTCATGTGTCACATGACCTATAGCTTACTATGTATGCTCATGTTCTGCTACTGAGAGTAGTAGGTGATGCTTGGTAATAGCCATGTCTACACAACAGGGCTGCATCAAGCTTTTTCTGGGAAAACCAAAATTCACAGTCAAATTATACATTCAATTTGCAAGGAACATTTATGTGATTTAATTCCAACATTCAGCAAACATTTACTGAGTGCCTCTAAAACAAAAATTCCAGTAGTTGTATTTTTTTCATGTTACTAGTATGAAAACAGCAGTGTGAAACCACACTGAAGGCCTCATAGTACTCAGTGATTCCTGATCCTGAACATAGGATCCCTAAGAGGTTTTTGCCATAGAGATTGACACCTTATCTAGTCAGAATTAAATCACTGTTGGAGAACACACACATAGTCCAGGAAATGGGATCCATGGAATGACAAGGCACGGGCACCTGGTAATAAGCCACTTTAAGAAGAGAGAGGAGCAGAGGGGGTAAGCAATCATGTCATTGGGAAGAGGAAGGGCATAGTAACAAACCTGTAACTGAGACCTGATAACCCACTGGCATTTACTAAATCGAGGTTTTTGCAATTCTAGTATCTCTAGAAGAAAATCCAGAAGTTAGAGGTCAAATAAGTGCTCAGCTTTAATGGCTGGCTGAGCAAAAGATGTCCTGATTCAAACCACGCTCAATGTGAGGGTGTCAAATCCTAACCAGTAGATGAACAGGGAGGCTTCATCCTCTGTGAATGGAACAGCTGGACACACATTCAAAAATGAAGAAGGGAAGGAGCGAGGTCAAGTTTGACACATGGTATTTAAATGTCCGCTTCCTCTGTTCTTGCCAAAACAATCTCTCTTGAATAATTAAGAACAGAGTCACAAGTTGAGAATGTCTCATTTGTTGCATGCTTATAACACAACACATGTGGGGATAAACCTTTAGTCTTAGTATATTTCACAATTCAGGCTTCTGACCTTTACAGAGTTCAACCCAATGTCATAAAGCTATGAAGAGCCAAGATTAAGGATTTGAACAAAGATGTGTGTGACAGCATAAGCATTTAGTCACTGTCATAGTCCCAAGAACAGAAACATGGCACTGTTGAGTTAATGAGGGTCCACACATAACTTTGATGTCGTGAAGTCCTATGTGCAAATAGATGTTCATTTAGCTTAAGGAGGATTCTGCTATGAGCTGCCTGACATAAGAGGAGATAAGACGTGAGGGGAGAATACAGCTGTGAGTCTGTTTCCCCAACATACAAAATTCCCATGTATAAAAAAGCACACATTAGCATTCATTAACTTTAGCTTCAATCTACAACCATGCTAGATTAAAATATAAGTATATTACATAAAAACACCTGAATATAGTCACATGTGCATACAAGCAATCATGGATCTCTCAGGTCAATAGTCATTCTTTTATGAACTTTACTCAGTCTAGATAGAAACAGAGATTGTGACACTTTTAGAAAAAAATATATACACACTAATAAGAACTGCCCCACACATCACTGAACATGAATATCACACCCAGTCATACACATACATACATAAAAACATAGTATATACACAGAGATACTCATGCAGCTATGAAGTCAAACAGAGCATTAACATTAAACCATCACAGAAATGTCCTATCAAGAAAAGATAATTTTCAGATCCCTATATTCTACACCTGTATTTCTTACAAGAAGAAGGGACTATTAGTTAATTCCTTACTAAATACACTATATTAATCCAAAAACACACAATATGTGTTCTCATCATAAACATACAATCCAGTACCAGGAAATAATTCTTCTTCTGACGTGTGACAAATCTTGATGAGCTCCAGTATCTTCTGTTCAAGGCTATTCCCTGAGCCTTCAATTTCCCTTCATAAAGAAGGTATCAAAAAACAGGAAGACATTTTTCCAAAGGTCTGCTCAATGTTCATGTCTGTTTTCAAGCAGCAGAAAAGTAGACAAGATTTGCATCTACCAACAAGATTAACGTCTGGAGGAAACAGCCCGAATGCCTAGTGAGAAAATGAGCCAGCATGGAGTGTCCAATTTCCTGCACCATGCTTGGTAGGAGAATCTGTGAAGGGACTAGATGGGCTGAGCCACAAGAGACATGGGAGACAGTGTGCCTGACCTTGATGCTGGTGTCATGAGATACACCAGTGATCCTAATCATTGTGGCCTCTGATGTAACAAAGCATGGCCTGAAGAAATCACTGTCCCCAGACAACATGAGACATCCCCTCACAGCCTCCCAAAACACACATTCCAGCCTCTTCTTCAACTCATAGCTCATTGCTAAATGAGAGGTCTCCACATTCCCCTGAGATGCTCCACAGAGCAGGTCCTAGGGCTTCTTCAGGAGGAAGAGTGATGAGACTGAGTCCAAGGTGATTAATCGCTGACTAGAGAGCAGTACCAGCCGTGCCCCTTATTCACAATATCTCTAACCCAGGGCTTAAGTTCGAAGCTAATTAATAACACAAAACATGACAGGATAAAATTCATGTGCAAATGTAAGTACATAAAAAAGTTCAGAATGTTCATGCACAGTAAGGGTGGCAGATAAACAAGTTGGATCTTTAATAAAAGTGTTAGAAACAAAACTACTAAAAGTGATACCAGTAGGTTGGCCGAGTAGTTCTCCAGATTTATATTCCCTCCAAAAAATCCAATAATCAACTATGTAAAGATAAGAATGGTAAGTATTCTAGAAATGGAGAGTAAAGCGGAGACATCCACTCTGGGCCATAAGTGGAAAAGTCAGGATAAAGAGTAAAAAGAATGGATCTGTCTAATTGCATTTCACCTCCCCTAAGTCAGTAGCCTCCACGATTCAGAAGTGAGCTGAAGGGGTAGAGAGATTGCTCAGTGGTTAAGAGCCTTAACTGTTCTTGCAGAGGACCTTGGTTTGATTCTGAACACCTACATGGTGGCTAAGAACCATCCTTAACTCCAGTTCCAGGGGAATCCAACAGCCTCTTCCGACCTCTGCAGCCTTTCATGACATGGGTGCACTTTGCACTTATATACATGCAGGCAATTTGCTCATACACATAAAATAAAAATAACAAATGAAATATTTTAAGAGAGCTAAAGACAGACATTTTTCCTCCTTACAGTTTGGAGGCCCTTCATGCAATGCTCATTCAATCTGATCCCATAAGGAGGTTGGGGACTAATAATAGTGACAGGTCACATGAGATGAGGTTTAAAAACAAGGGAGGTGAAGTCAGGCAAGGTGGCATCCACCTTTGCCCTCAGCACTAGGAAGACAGAGGTAGGTGAGTCTCACTGAGAGCCAGGCAATGTTGGTCTACAGACTGAGTTCCTGGCCAGCTGTGAATACAGGGGAACCGTGACTCAAACAAAGGAAGGTGATGCTATCAGAGGAAAAGTATATGGTTTCCCAGAGCTGTGCTTCATTCCGGTCCATGATAAGAAAGTACATATGAGAGAAATTAGCCAATAATACCAACTAAAGGAAACTCGGTCCATGAGGCTTCAGGGCTTGAACCCTGCCTGGATTGTCAGCGTATTCCAGGTGCTCTCGTGGAGCCTCATTTGGACTGATTCAAACCAACTAATGCACTAACCTGGCAGTTGGGAAGATGCTGGTCATTGCAGTTTGAGCATTGGGCACCCTCTAGGGGAAAATAAACAGTGAAATCTGTATAAACTTGCTCTTTATATACTCCTATACTCGCAACAGTTACAGTAACTAGTAACAGTTCTTTATTCGAAATGTAAGATGTTAACAGAAGGGAAAATATGATGAGGCGTGTACAGGAAAGTCATGTAATGTATTTTTTACTTTTCTGTATATCTAAAGTATTATAAAATAAGAATGTTTCTAAAAACTAAGTAACCATGTAACTTTATAGATGAGATGGAGCACTAGTGACTGCCTCTGTTGAATCTGAGGAGAGACTCAGAATAAGAAAAATGAGATTTTATCCCAAAGAAAGAAATACAGGAAATGCTTTCAAAATTCAGAAAGAGTGAGATGATCCAGGATAAGAACAGAAATGACGATGTACTACAGAGTATCAAGCTGTCTGTCATATAAGGATCCATATTTGGCATACAGTAAGAAATTACACTTGTCTAGGGATGTGACAGAGGTACGTTTGTCTCTAGGATCTGTGACCTGTCCAGCTATATGTATTTGACCATATTTACAGTGCCACACACGAGTCCCCTCCCATTTAGAGGGCTTTAAATCCAATTAGATAGCTGTTTATTGCCCCTAATAAAAATGCCACTCCATTAATAGAGACAGTTTCCTGTGACAGGGATTGTGGTCATTAGGATTTGGAACTGGGTAGGACCGGTGATTGATTTTCTCCCTTAGCAGCTTACATAGTATCCTCTAGAACTATGAGAGCTGGTGTTCAGAGAGAAGGTTTCCAGGTTGGTTCTAGCTCCATTGCTCCACGTCCTGTGTGTGAAATGCATCCTATCTTCACCAATAGACTCTCACCTTCACGTTCTGGGAAGTTACCACAGACTGTAGCAATAGCCTGTGTAACTCTGGGAGTCTCTTGGACTATGCTGATCAAAAACTTGAAGGGAGATTTCTCCTGTCTGGCACTGTGTTTCTTATTACACAGGCTTCTGACAAGTATACCATTTATCAATCATCAAGGAAGTTTAATTTTGCAACAAATGGAGATTAATACAGAGTTCTACAATGGTCATCCACAGAGACTAAGTATCTGAGAGATGTCCAGCCCAAAATGACCCATCTACAATGGAGCCTCTACTTCTCAGGCTCATGGAACATAGTGAAACGGGGTAGAGAGAATATTAATGCATCTCTCAACTCTCACCAGTGAAGCTTCGGGCCCGGAAAGGGCCTAAATTTGATTAGTATTTATTATATGAAATGCACAGAAACTTAATAAACTATTTTCAAAAGAAACACAAGGGGCTGGAGAGATGGCTCAACAGTTAAGAACACTGATTGTTCTTGCAGAAGACCCGGGTTTGATTCCCAGCACCCACATGGCAGCTAACAACTGTCCGCAACTCCAGCTCCAGGGGATCTGTCGGCCTGTTCTGTCCTCCTCGGGCATTGCACAACACAGGTGCACTTACCCACATGCAGGCAAGTAACTCATATGCATAAAGTAAAAATAATAAAGTATTAAAAAAATGAGAAACATGCGTTTTTGGTGGTATATTTCCCTTCAAAAATAGGTCTATGTATTTTAACATCATGACAACTTATGTGGAAAGGGAGACAATGTGTTTGCAAATATTACTTTTACACTTGATCAAAAACGTAAGGGGAGAAGAACATGGAGCAGTAGATACAGCGAAGGTTATGATCATGAGAATTGCACACCTGTGAGACTGTATGTTTGAAGCCAATGAGATCTGGAAGATGGGGAAGGAAGACCATTAAATCAGAGGATCAGAACAGGAGGGAAGACAGAATAAAGGAAAAGTTTTGAGCACATCGGTGATAGGAAGTCACTGCATCAGTTAGCTTATGATACATGTCAGTCCCAAACATAGTCATTCATACATTTGTTTACATAGTAATATTATAGTGTCCACATTTAGCCTGCCACTATATTAAGGTGAATGGTACTTCTGAACTTGGTTCAATTCAGATCATCTCAACTAGGACACATCAGAGCCCTATGAAGGGCTTATGAAGTCTACTTTGCTGGAGAAGTGCTAGCTGGAGCATCTTTGCTCTCCGCCATGTTAGCTTTGATCTTCATGAAGACTATCTTCAGCTACCTTATATGGTGACTTCATAATTATGAGTATAGAAGGAACAAAGCCTTTCAAAGCATGCAGATCTCAAAACCACTTCCACCAAACCTATTAGTCAAATCAAGTCAAAGGATCTGCTGATATTCAAGGAGTGGAGAAATAAACTCCAAAATGGAAAAGTGCAGAATACTGTGGTCATTTCCACAATTTACTCTATTTACCCATACAATTCAAAAAATTTATTTATTATTTTTATTTTACACATACGTGTGTTTAGCTTGCATGTAGGTAAGTGCACCCATGCTCTGCAATGTCAGTGGAGGAAAGAAGAGATTGCCAGATACCCTGAAACTGGAGTTACAGATAGTTGTTAGCTGCCGTTTGGGAGCCATGATTCGAACCTGGATCTTCTGCAAGCATAGCTAGAGCTCGTAACTGCTGAGCCACCTCTCCAGCCACTTACCCATACAATTTTAAGGAAGTATCTCTGGAAGCATCTCTAGGGTAATTATGAACTTGAGTACATAACTCTCACTTTGCTAAAATAACTCGTCTTTTCCAAAGTATCCCCAGAGCCAACTTCATGTCCTTGTTTCTCAAGCTATAGATGAAGGGGTTCAGCATGGGAGTCACCTCTGTATACATTGTTGAAGCAATTATATTCTTAACTTGAAAATTATTTGGGGAAGGAAAAAAATAAATAATTGCAAGAGTCCCATAATAAAAAAATACAAGAAAGAGGTGAGACCCACAGGTGACAGAGCTTTGCAGATCTTCTTAGTGGAGGGGACCTTCAGGACAACAAAACCAATGCAGATGTAAGAGCCCAAAATAGTACCCAGTGCCAGGAGAGTCAACCCTCCACCCTCAATGAAAATGACTATGTCATTGAGGGAAGTATCTGAGCAGGACAATTTCAGGAGTTCATTGAGATCACAGAAAAAGTGGGGGATGATGTTGTCAGCACAGAAGGACAGGCGGGACAGGAGCAGGGTGTGCAGCAGGGAATTCATACAAGAGAAGAACCAAGATCCAGCCACCAAAAAATCACACAGCTCCTCCCTCATGATAATCATGTAGTGCAGTGGGTGGCAGATGGCCACATACCTGTCATATGCCATCACTCCAAGAAGAAAATTGTCAATACATACAAAAAGTGAGAAAAAATACATCTGAGTGATGCACCCGTCATAAGGGATGGACAGGTGCTGAGTATGCATGTTGCTGAGCATTTTTGGGACAGTGACAGATGATAAGGAAATGTCAGAGAAGGCCAGGTGATACAGGAAGAAGTACATGGGGGTGTGGAGGCGAGAGTCCAGCCTGATGAGCAGGATGATGAGCAGGTTCCCCAGCACTGTGGTCAGGTACATGACCAGGAACAGGGTGAAGAAGATGCCCTGTTGCTCTGGCTGGACGGGGAGCCCCAGAAGGATGAACTCAGACACGCTGCTTTGGTTCCCCCTCCTCATGGTCCTTTTCCTGCTAGGAATGAAGGCAGAAAGAAATGTCAGAGTCCTGAGCTTCTCAGCAGGTACACATAAAATGCGTGCTTTTTTCCAGGGGCCTGCATCAAAATTCAAACAAACTCCACCCTTTGTAGTCTGAATCTCAAATTGGCTTCAAACTGAACAGACGGGACATTTATAATGCTAACAAGATTTCCTTGAAGAAAGAATGTAAGTCTTTTCACTTATTCACAGGTTTTCTAAACAGCATTTTCAGTACTGGAAACATAACAGATAATAAAATTCCCTCCTGGAGCACACACTCTATAAGCATTTCATAGAATACTGAGCAAGAGTTACAGGCTTGCTGCCAGGAGGCTTGAGGTGGCCCCAGTCTCAGAAGTTTACGTATTCAGTTTCCTTTGGCCATTATTACTGTGTGTCCCTAAGTTCTCTCAATAAAGCAATAATGCTGTCATCTAGCCATGAGAATATGGGGAAAATCTATGTTAATGCATGAAATAATCTAAGGGCAGATACCTTCACATGGTCATTCGTCTATGACAGACAGTACAGTAGGACAAATTCAGCAGAAAACCTGATATCAAACTCCAGGACTCAGAACAATAGAGGAGTGAGGTGGGCCTTAAAACAGACCCTGTTCTGATAAAAAACCATCATTGACCACCTGGAATTTTACAGTCCCTGAGGACATAGCAATTCAGAACCTAAACCATGGTGATGGGGATTAAATCCCTAAGAGGAGCAATGACAGAAACCTTGTCTTTTCATTCCACCTAACTCTATCCCCTCTCCACCCAGGTGGGCCTTAGAACAGACCCTGTTCTGATAAAAAACATCATTGACCACCTGGAATTGCACAGTCCCTGAGGACATAGCAATTCAGAACCTAGACCATGGTGATGGGGATTAAATCCCTAAGAGCAGCAATGACAGAAACCTTGTCTTTTCATTCCACCTAACTCTATCCCCTCTCCACCCTACTCTCCCCTCCCTCTTCCTATCCCCGTTTCTCTCTTCCTCTCTCCCTATCTCCTTCCTTCTTCCCTGATTCCTCTCCTCTCTCCACACTTCTCTCCCTCTGTCCCGGTACAAGCTTTCATTCATAGTAGCAGACCTGAGAACCTGCCATGCCAGAATCTTCAGAACTTTATCATGACTTCGGGACTTTGAGTCTACTCAATTCATAATAGAGTCATAATCATTGATATACAACCAATTCTGAAAATTTATCATAAAATTGATCATAATTGATGTTCAATGAACTCCTACTAGGACCACGGCATTGATGTAACATTAAATTTAGGCATCAGGAAACTAAATCTCAGGGTTAATATGTAATTGATTCTAACCATTAAAGTAATACCTGATGATGTCACAATTCAAGGCTCTTTCAATATGATCAGATGCCCTACTTGTCACCATTCTAGTGGTCCTACACCTTGATTCATACATTAGAAAGTCCATGAAGGGTGTGAATTTCAAACCTACACTCTAAGGACTTAAGGAAGGCAACCCAGGAGGGTCTTGAGTTTGAGGCTGGCATCAGCTACATATAGAGTTCTGGGCCAGCCTAAGCCACATAAGGAGATAATTCTTCAAAAATGAGACATCACAGACAGAAGATGAGGAAAGAAGCCTCTTTAAGAGCAGAGAGGAGCAGAGGGGTCAAGGTATCATCTCACCCCATGGGAAGAAGAAGAACACAGTGATTTAAGCCTCTGATGAGATCTGACAACCCATGTAAGTTCAACCCATGGTAAATCAAAATGTTTGCAATTCAAGTGTGATTGGAAGAAAATCCACAAGTTGGAGGTCAAGTAAATACTCAAACTTAATGGCTGGCTAAGCAAACCGAAATGACCTGGATTCAAACCATTCTCTGTGTGGGAGAGACCGCTGGAGACACACTCAACGATGAAGGTAAACAGGTCGTGGAATATGACACATGCTCTATAAATGAATCTGCTTCCTCTGTTCTTACCAACACAATCCACCTTGGACATTTAAGAAGGGACTTCATCCCAAAGAGATTAAGAGAGAGGTACTGCTTCAGAAATTCATCATGAAAGTGAGAGGATACAGGAAAAGAATCTAAGACGTAGCACAAAGAAAATCAAACTGCACAAAGGTTCAGAATCAGGCAGTTTCTCTGGGGGAGGGCAAGGGATTCAGAAGTGGCCTCCAAAAAGTAAGTAAGACAAAATCTAGGCTGTTCTACCCTCAGGATAAGCTCACAGTTTTAATGAGCCTTAAATCAAATTCTGTGTTTTGGTAAACCAATAATTTCATCCACAGGTGAGCAAGGGAAGAAATTCCCTTTGGTCATCCTGTGTGACTTGAAAGAAGATGCCCAGGTGCTCTCATGAGAAAATCTGTTTTTTTTAAACTGAGCTACTAGGTGCCGGAGTGATGGCTCCTTTGTGGGAGTTCATCTAGTGGACTCTAGTCATCCCATCTAGAGCTCTTAGGGAATATCTAGTATCCCTCAACCAGTAGTAATCAGTTCCCAGCAGTTCCCATGCTAGGGTAATCCTGCTGCCCAGTGCATTTCCCTCACTCTGTGCTCGGTCCTTGTCTGATTGAGTTGCCACTGATCTTGTGGACAACACCACCATTGCCAAAAGTTCACATGAGCAAGATTCTTGTGGCCTGAAAGCATCTGTTTTCCTTTGTTCATGGACCAACGCTGACTCTTACAATCTTTCTACCTCCTCTTCAGCAATGGCACCTGAGCTGTGGGTGAGTGAGATTTAATATAGGAGTTCTAGTCACAGATACACACTCTACAGTTTTATTCTCTAAACTTTAGTTGTGCCCTTCTGTGTGCATCATGCTCTGTTGTATAAGGAAGCGTCACTGGTGAGAACTGAAGAATGCACTAATATTCTCTTTGCCTCCCTTTCACTATAGTCCTTGAGTCTTAGGCATAGGGGTTCCACTGTAGATGCGTCACCTAGGGTTGGGCATCTCTCAGGTGTATATTCTCTGTGTGTGACCAGTTGTGGTACTCTGCAGTAGCCTCAGGTAAAATGAAGCTTCTTTGATGAATGATGTACATTACCCTTGTCTATAAACATAAGGATTCCTATTTAGCATATGACGCGAAATTTCATTTGGCTAGAGATAAGACAGATATTTTCTCTAGGATCTCTGACCTTTCCAGCCATGTGGATTCAACTGTAATTACAGTACCACCCATGAGTACCCCCCACAAGGGGAAAGCTTTAAGTCTAATTAAATAGTTGTTGATTCCCCCCTCCCCCATAACAGTGCCACTATTGCACCTATAGAGGTAGTTTGCTGTGCCAGTCATTGTGGTTATTAGGTTATTAGCAGTGTGCGTAGTATCTTCTAGAACTGTGAGAGCTAGTCTTCAGGGAGAAGGCTTCCGATCAGTTCCAGCTCCATTGCTCAAGTCTGGTGTCTAAAGTATGTCCTTTCTTCAGCGGTAGGGTCTTAACTTCAAATTTTGGCAGATGACTAAGGATTCTGCCAATGGCCTGTGTTATTTTGGGAGCCTCTTGGACTACTCTGACTAACCGCTCAAACAGAGGTCTTTCCTGTCTGGATCTGTGCTCCTTAACATACAGTTCACAGGTATACACATGCACTTATATTCAGACACCTTATGTGTATTTCTCAGGGCGTTCCCAAGTCAACACATTTACCTCTGGCTTCCCATGCCACCCAAACTCCATTCATCTCTCCTCTCTCTCCACCAGTCTGACCTCCCTCCTAACTCCTGAAACCAAGCACTCCCGTTTTCCCCACTTTCTACCAAGATAACACCCACTTACCTCTCCTGAGTTCACCCCCTACTCCCATGGTCATCTGCATAAGTGTCCTTCCTCCCTCCCATCCAAACACTCCCGAGGAAAATTAAAATATTTTTAAAAAGATAGTGAGGAGTATGCATCTCAGAGAGCTCTATCCACTATTAAGGACACAAAAAGGTACAGGGCCAGACTGATGATTGCACCCAGCTATTATTTTCTGACACTGAGCTCTCAGACTTTATATAAGAACTGCACAGTAACGAAATACACATGATCTTGCCTACCCTGTGAAGAATCTTTACTGCTGAGAGACTGGTAAGGAGAAATTTGACTTCACAGGGGCCAACCAGATGCTCTAGAATACACAGATGGAACATATATACATTATACACACATGTACATACCAACAGACAGGTTTCTGATTTCTGATTTTTTACCACCTATAGTAGTTCTAAAGAAAGGATGTATGATTCAATTACCCAGAGTCATAATAACAAAACTCACAACTAGTATACAAAATTTGGTAAACAACACACAAATAACTCACACAGCCACACAAAGCAGTTATAAAATCAACACAACACATCCATCAAGACATAAAAAACACAACTTAGAATATAGAAACACACACACACACACACACACACACACACACCAGACCAAAAAAACCCTCACAAGATCAAATATATTAAACAACTCAGTTACACACACATGCCTCTTCCCTGTCAGGCAATAAAAAACACAGATGGTGCACACATACACCCCCACTCAGGATAACAGTTCCAGTTCCCACTGACCTGTGCCTACCATGCATGTAGTCAGTGACGCTCTGGGCCCTTTCCATTCATGGGGACAGCACATAAAAACAGCGCATGCTAATAAGACAACACACACGCACGTACACAAACACACACACCATTCTCAAGTACATGAAACTGTGTGCTATTTATGACTCAGAAAAAGTGCAAGATTACATACCCCATTTGAAAATGAACAAATACAGGAAACTGTTCCTGAATGCTCAGTACATCTGTCTTCTTCAGACCCTTCAATCTTATCCACTGAACTCTATCTGTTGATGGATGAAAATGAATGAGTCATAGAATAAGGGTATGGCCAATATTTTATTTAAAAATGCTTTGGAACTCCCCCCCCCCAAAAAAACAAACACAGATAAACAGCCCACTCTTGCTTAATGTATGCCTATTTAGAGCTGTATGTTTTAGATCTAGAGAGGAAAAAGCTGGTCAGTTCCCTATCTTCACATACACACACATGCACACACACACACACACACACACACACACACACACACACACATGGACAAATCTCACAAAGAGTAGATATATCTACATTTTATAACTAACACACTACCACACAGCATACATTTGGAAAACATGCTGAATACACACAAAATGACAGAAACACACATCCTTCCAACCAAGAACTCCCAGCTTCTTTGGACTTCTGCCAGCTCTTGGTCATGTCACTTACCTGGTAATCCAGCTATCTGAGTCTTTGGCTTCTGTTAAGGACACTGAGAAGATGAAAAGCAGGCAGGCATGATGGCACATGCCTTTAATCCCAGTACTCAAGAGATGGAGATAGGCAGGTCTCTGTGTGATCAGCCTAGTTCCAGGCCAGCCATAGCTGCAGGGAGACACTGTCTCAGAATAAAAACCTGGCATCTTCTATATCCCAAGACCTTGTGACCTACTTCTGCCTGTCCCTGAGCTCCAGATAAAAAGCAGAATACCAAAAGACTCAGCGTTAAGTCCCTAGGTTCCTGGTTAAGAAAGAATCAAAGTAGAAATTACCTTCAATTCCTATCAGTCCCTGGGGAGGAACCCACACAGGAGGGACTAAACAAGGACTCAGCAAACACTGAACTGCTCGTGCAAGAGTTGCCCAAACAGTCCAGACATCAGAGACACTATGTTATCATCTTCCCATTGCTATCACAAAATCCCTGAGACAATAAACTTTTATAAAGTATCAAAAGCTGTTTTGTCCCAGTTTTGGAGGTTTCAACCCATAATCAGTTTTTTCCATTGTTTGGGGCCTGTGATAAAATAGTGCCTCAAGGTAGAAGTGCATGGCATAGAATGACTTTCTCACTTCATTGACAGGAAGATAGAGAAGCAGAGGAAGAAATAGGTCCTGTCCCCCCTTACAAGGGTATGTCCTAAGCTACCTAGTTTACACTCTTTTAGACCCTACCTCCTAAGGCTTCCTCACTTTACAATACTTCCACCCTGTTAGGCATGGGCCTTTGAGTGAGATTTAAGAGTCTTATTATATTAGATACCCTGGACTCCTCTTTGCCTATTTATATTTCTAGGTGGGAAACTAAATATCTCACTAAATATCACCTCTTCCTAGAATTATCATTGTCAAGTCACAAAAGATAATTAGTCCTAAATAATTTACATTAATATATGATTAATACTCATTGATTGACTGAGCTAAGTAATCTTCATTGTCATGTTGACTAGATCTGGTTTTAACTAAAAGACAAACTACTGGGCATTCTTGTGAGAGATTTTCTTGATTTGACTATTTGAAGTGGGAAGAACCACACTAAATGTGGGTGACACTTCTGCTGGCTGCCCAAGTACAAGGAGATGGAGAAGAAACTTCCCTGTTTTGCCCACTTGTCTTCATTCTCACTGGCAAGTGCATCTTCCCTGGTGCTGCCACCTCTGCATTCCTTTGCTGGTGTAGAACCAGCTCCTCCAGGCTTCCACTGTGGCCTGAAATCTGTGGCCCTACAGGAAATCTCCCAGTCTTCAGTGCCAGATTAGATTTCTGAGACATCCAGCCTTGTGAACTAAGCAATTACCAAATTCTCAGTCTCTCGGGTATGGGACAGCAATTGTTGAACTACCCAGACAGTATTGTGAATGTAAATATAATAAGCATCCTGTATAATATTTCTATCATTCTGTCAGTCCGGTTCCTCCAGAGAACCTTGAACAAGACCGCTGGGTTCTTGAAATATGTAAAAAGGAGAATGAAAACTCATCAGCTCCTTCAGCTCTGCCAAAATCTCAGCACAGAAGAAGTGAAGTGCATTTGAACATGGGGAGGGAGTCAGGGCCCTGGGATTTCTCCAACAGCAGCCCAGCCCCACTGTAACCCTTTCTCTCTCCCCAGTCTCCCTCCTATTCCTATCAGTTATGGGTCAAGGAAGCCTCAGAGGTCTCCAAAACAACACAAGCTATTGCCCCTGATTATTCATCATAACTACGTGGTAAGACCCTATTGATGAAGATACCATACTCATGGACTCTAAGACACAGAGGACTCAGTTTAAAACCAATTAGGAAACATATCCCCTGTTGACTATGCTTTTTCAGTGTGGGGTCTCTCCCTCCCCTCGTGGGTCATTGGCCACTGATCCACGAGAACAAAGGGAGCAGAAGTGATGAACGGGGTCAGGATAGCCAGTGAGCACTGACAGAAGAAAGCACTTCCGGGAGGCAGATTCAGTAATACAGCTCCAGACTCAGTGATACAGCTCCAGACTCAGTGAAACAGCTCCGTTTATTCAGTGGGGGTTAGGGAAAATATAGTGTGGAGGCAGCAGCCAAAGCTTCAGCTGATAGGTGTTCATAGTATGCTTTATTTACATGTAGTAGAAGGATCCTATCATCCAACTATGTGGCAATGCCTAATTATCATATAGAAAAAAACATGGGGGTAGTTTTTACTCCAGGTAACTATGCCAAACGTCATGTTCCAAATAAAGTCAGGCATCCGTGGTTGGCGGCACTTTCCAGGTAAGTCAGGCAGAGAGCAGGAGGCCCCCGCTGAGAAAGGGAGTCCTTCCATATAGCTCCAAGCACCTTAGAGCTATCCGGACATGGAGGACTACAACCTTAGTAGCAGGGTCCCCCAACATTTCAATATATCTTTTAATTGAAATTTTATGCATTTCATAGAATAATCTTACTCATATTTAGTTCCCCTCCCCTATTAACATTCCCCCCTTAACCTTCCCACCAGATTTCATGCATTCTGTCATATATATTAAAGCCCATTGAGTCAAGCCTGTGTCCTGAGATGTCCCTAATTATGAGATCATCCACACTGGGGAAATGGGCAGGAGGCCTGTTGGCTATCTTTAAAAATGACAGAAGGTGTTATGCAGGCTACTGGGGGAGAAAAAGTATCAATGATCACTCAGGACTGGACACTGCAGGCTACAATACTAATGTGCCAGGAAAGATGTTCCCAATGATACAATAGTGACAGAACTGTTATGGGATAACTGACCACTGTCTGACTGGATTTGAGGCCTGCCTCACAAGAGGGAATTTGATTCCTGATACTGTAAGGAACAATGGAACCAGAACTGACCTGTAAGACACCTCCCCGGAAGGCTAGCTCTCAGAACTTTGGACAGCACTACGCACAAATCGATGGTCCAACCACAGCTTCAAGGCCTAAAAACCACATCAATGGCTGGCACAGCAAACAATATTAGTGCAATAGTGACACTTTTATCTTTGGGTAATCAACCGATACCTAATTGGACATGAAGCCTACTTAATGGGAGGAAACTCATGTGTGGTACTGTAAACATAGCCAAATACACATGGTTGCAAAGGTCTTAGAAATTAGAGAAACCCCAAGGTTGTCACATCCCTAGACATATGTAATTTCTTACACTGCAAAATATGGATCCTTATATTTACAGACAAGTATCCCAGTTACCATGCATCAAAGAAGTTTCTTTCACAACAGACAGAGACTATTACAGAATTCCACAACTGTTCTCACAAAGGCATTGTCTAAATTTTCCAAGCCTAAGTGTCACATCTGCAATCCAACCTCTACGCCTAAGGCTCATGGAACATAGAACAAGGGGTAAAGAGGAGACTAATGCATCTCTTTATTCTCATCAATGAAGTTCCCTCATACAACAGAGTTCCAGGAACACAAAAGGTCACAAATGACCAAAGCATGGAGAGTAAGAAGTCTGAGGAGTGTGAGTCCAAGGTCAAGATTCTTACATTGCACTCTATCCACCCAGGGCTCAGGAAGGAGGCAGAAGAGGAGGCAGAAAATAAGATCCAGAGAGGAGTTACATGATCATATGTAAATAGGGTCCGAAAGCTCCTGGGACCTTCTCATATGAACCTACAACAATGGTGTCAACACACACAAGACCTATGCAAACTCAAGCAGAGAAAACGTCAGCGCAGACCTATGGAAATGGCCAACAACCCCCAATCTCAGTTGAAAAATTATTGACAGCTGGTTACTGCTGGGTGAAAAAGAGCTGATCTTCCTACAGGGAGGGACTTTACATAGGCTGCCTAGACCCAGTGGATGAACTTGCACTGAGGGTTGTCTGGGACCCTCACTTAACATGATAGGCCTTAGCACAAATGACAAAATGTATAAATTCCAATGGGAGGCTGTGAGAGGGCCAATGGGCAAAAGGGAATAAAGATGATTAAATTCAATAAAAAATATACCAAAATAATTTAGAAATGCAAGAAATTTCATTTGTCTAGATATATGACACTGAAGGTTTTCTATCAGATTGATGATCTCTCCATCCATGTGTGTTTGACTATGTTTACAGTGTCAGCCATGAGCTTCTTCCCATTGAGAGGTCTGGGAGAAGGGTTCTAAATATGATTAATATTTAATGTATAGAACACAGAAGAACTCAATAAAAACATTCAATAAAAATTAATAAATATATTTGACTATGTGAGATAATGGATTTTTAATTTGCTTCATTACAATAAACTATATATCCCATAGGATCGTTCTGAGTCCTTTACCATACATAATAGACTTTGTTTTTAACAAAATAGCCACGTTCTTTCACTCTGCTAAAAAGTACCCAAGGGTCACATAAATAATTCTTAGTAAAAGTCAAATAGCAGTTTGCAGAGCTTGAAAGTTTCAAATTAGCGTTCCATCTCTCTCCTGTTGCTCTTCTAGTAATTACTCCTCTGATCACTTCAGTCTCGTGGAACACAGCTGGTGTCTCATCACTCTGCTCTTACAGCTTCTTCTCCCTGGGATGTTCTTCTTAAAACTTTCCCCATGGTTCAGCTCCTCACTACAGTCTCCTCTTTGTCTAGAAGTCACAGTCTGTGTCACATTTCTTAAAGTTGCAGTGTACTGTCCACATTCCTGATGTTCTAAACTGATCTTTTACAGCACTTAAATTCAGTGTTTATTTATAGAATGTGTTTGTTTTCCGTTTTCACAACCAGAATATAAAATTTGTACAAAGAAAAAGTATTCTCATCTGATTCCTTCATTTCTATCATATTCCAGGGCCAATGGACACATAATAAATGTCAAAAGAATGAATTGTGTCCATGAGTACTGAGCTTGTCTTATCTAGAAATACTGGTGCCTGTGAAGCAAAAATTAACTCCTTTCAACACATAGAACTATGCTTCCATAGGTATGCTGTTCCACAAAGGAAGTGCTACTTAGAAAATAACATACATTGTTATTAGAAATTTGGAAATAATTTCATTGACCTATTTCCCTTTGGGGTCTCTGTCACAGAGACAACAATAATAATAATGTCAAATTTTTTACAATATTTTCATATTTTAAGATACCAGCATGGTATATCAGCAATCATTCATACATGATCCCCATATTTTCATCACCTCTCACCTCACCCTCTCAGGCCTCCAAATCCTCCCACACATCCATCCTTCTCAATTTCGTGACCTCTTTCTTGGTTAATATTGTTACATATATATATACATAATATACATATATATTATGGACGGGGTCTGTGTGATGGGTCTTGTATATGCATGTCCCTGCCTGTAGAGGCCAAAGAAGACACCAGATCACCTGGAGTTGGAGTTCTAGGCAGTTGTGAGTCACCCAGCACGAAATCTAGGAATCAAACTCAGGTCTTGTGCAAAAAACAGTGTGTGCTATTACCACTAAGCCTTGTCTCCAGCCCAATAATTAGCTCTTGATGCATAATAATCCCCAAACACAGTGATTTTAACATTTAATCACATGAATTCCAAGGTCTTTCAAGGTTAGCTGAGATATCCCACCACCACTTAGCAGGTCTCCTGGGTGCTGGCTGACCAGGAATATCTTTGCTCCCCATTTGGCCTTGCATCGTTATGCTACCTAGATCAGGCTAGATTGCACGACTGTCTTATGATTCCAGAAGCAGTAGGGAGGGACCAAGTTTTTCTGTGTTTAGAAATATAACCTCCTTTCAGTCAAACAGATTAGTCAAAGCAACTCTGCCTACATTCAAGGAGTGGGGAAATAAACTCTACAACTGAAAGAATGGGAAGCATTATGACTGTTTTGGAATCTAATGTGGTCATCTACAATTTTTTTCAGAAAGTACCTCTGGAAGCATCACTAGGAGAATTAAGAACATGAACAGGGGGCTGGAGAGATGGCTCAGTGGTTAAGAACACTGACTGTTCTTGCAGAAGAGCCAGGTTCGAATCCCAGTACCCACGTGGCAGCTAACAACTGTCCGTAACTCCAGTTTCAGGGGATCAGACAGCCTCTTCTGTCCTCCGTGGGTATTGCATGACACAGGCACACTCACCTACACGCAGGCAATACACACATACACGTAAAATAAAAATAATTAATAAAAAATTTTAAAAGAAGAACATGAATGGATAATTGTCAATTGACAAAAACAACCCTTCTTTTAATTAGCAGTCCCAGAGCCAATTTCATGTCTCTGTTCCTCAGGCTGTAGATGAAGGGGTTCAGCATGGGCGTCACCATTGCATACATCAACGAAGCAATTACATCCTTGACTTTGGAACTGGTTGAAGAAGGAAAGAAATAAATGATTGCAATAGCCCCATAGTACAAAAATACCACGGAGAGATGGGAACCACAGGTGGACAGAACTTTGTAGATCTTAGTGGAGGGGATCTTCAGAACAGTAAAACCAATGCAAATATAAGAGCCCAAAATAGTACCCAGTAGCAGAAGAGTCAACACTCCTCCCTCAGTGAAGATGACTAGCACATTGAGGGAGGTATCTGAGCAGGACAACTTCAGGAGTTCATTGATATCACAGAAAAAGTAGGGGATAGTGTTGTCAGCACAGAAGGACAGGCAGGACAGGAGCAGGGTATGCAGCAGGGCACACATACTAGAGAGAAACCATGATCCAGCCATCAATGAGTCACACAACTCCTCTCTCATAATAACCATGTACTGGAGTGGGTGGCAGATGGCCACATACCTGTCATATGCCATCACTCCAAGAAGGAAGTTGTCAAAAGATGCAAAGAGTAAGAAAAAATACATTTGAGAGATGCACCCCTCATAAGGGATAGACGGGTGGTGAGTCTGCATGTTGCTGAGCATCTTTGGGATGGTGACAGATGATAAGGAGATGTCAGAGAAGGCCAGGTGGGACAGGAAGAAGTACATGGGGGTGTGGAGGCGAGAGTCCAGCCTGATGAGCAAGATGATGAGCAGGTTCCCCAGCACTGTGGTCAGGTACATGATCAGGAACAGGGTGAAGAAGATGCCCTGATGCTCTGGCTGGATGGGGAGCCCCAGGAGGATGAACTCAGACACACTGCTCTGGTTCCCCCTCCTCATGGTCCTCTTCCTGCTGGGAATGAAGGAGCAGAAAATATCAGAAACCTGAGATCCTCACCAAGCAGACATAACATGCCTGCTTTTTTCCAGGGGACTGCATCCAAATTCAGAAAAACTACACATTACAACCTGAATCTCAAATTGACTTCAAACTGAACATGGGAATTTCCAATGTTAACAAAATTTTCTTCAAGAAAGAATGCAAAGATATTCACTTATTCACACATGTTCTAAACAATGTTTTGAGCACTAGGAACATAATAAAATCCTCTCTTGGAGCACAGATTCTTTAAGCATTTCATAGAACACTGAGCAAGAGCTACAGTCCTGCTGCTAGGAGGCTTAAGATGGCCCCTGCCTCTGTTTATTTTTCTCTGTCCTTGGGTCACTTTCCATGCATTTATCTAAGTTCCTTCTTCTATAAATCAATAATGCTATTATCTATGTATAAAGATTTGAGGGAAATCTATAAAAATGCATGCAATAATCTTAGAGCAGATCCATACACATGGACATATTCTTCCATGTTGAATACTACAGTAGGACACGTTCAGCAAGAAATCTGTTATCATTCTCCTGGAATTCAGAAAAACAGGAGAGTAAGGTGAGTTTTAGACTAGACCTAGTTACTGGCATAAAAAAATCAATAAACTCCAGTAATTTCACAGTCCCCGAGGATGCAGTAACACAGACACTAGACCATAGGGATGGGAACTAAATCCTTAACAGCAGCAATGACAGTAGAAACATTTTCTTTTCATCAAACCAAACCCTAGCCTCCTCCCAATCTCCATTTCTTCTCTCCTCCTGTCTCCTTCCTTCCTTCCTTCCTTCCTTCCTTCCTTCCTTCCTTCCTTCTTTCCTTCCTCTTCTCATCTCCTCATCTCTCTCTCTCTCTCTCTCTCTCTCTCTCTCTCTCTCTCTCTCAACACAAGGATGTATTCACAGTAACAGACTTGAAATTTTGTCCCAGGAAATTTCCCATAGCAGAAACCCGAGAACTTTATCATGCTCTAGGATTTTGAGTATCTATTCAATTCAAATAGATTCATAATCATTTAATTATAACCTGTCCTGAAAATTTACCATAGCATCAGTCAGAGCTGATGTTAAATGAGCTCTTACCAAATTGATCCAATACCTGATGATCAAAATACTTTGAATGAAATGCTCAAAGAATCAATAAAAATGGTTTTTAATATTTTATTATTTTCATTTTATGTGTATGAGTGCATTGCCTACATGTGTGTAAGTGTACCCATATCATGAAATGCCCAAGCAGGTCTGAAAAGGGTACCAATCCCCTGGAATTGGAGTTAGAGGTAGATGTTAGCCACTATGTGGATGCTGGGACCTCTGCAAGAGCAGCCAGTGCTCTTAACCAATGACCAATCTCTCTAGTCTCTCAATAAAAATATTTTAAAGAAAGGAAATTCTCAGCCACATCTGAAATTATTTCAGGGTTTCGATGTTACCCACACCACTTGCATGATTAACTCCTAATATTCATGTCTCAGATGATAGCCTACTATGTACACTCACGTTTGGACACTGTGAGAGTAGAACGTGATGATATATAATAATTATGTCTGCACAACAGGGCTACATCAAGATTTTTGGGGGCAAACCAAATTTCACAGTCACTAGATCAAAGTATACATTAAATTTTCCTGGAGCATTTATGTGATTTAATCCCAACAGTCATCAAACATTTACTGAGTACCTCTAAAACAAACATTCCAGTAGTTGTATTTTTTCATGTTTTTGAGTGTGAAAACAGAAGTGGGAAACCACATACTGAAGTGGATCCTGATTCTGAGCATAAGACCTCTGAGAAGTTTTTGTAACACAACTTAGTACCTTATCTAGTCACAGTCAAATCAAAGTTGGAGAACACATACAGAGGTCCAAGAAATAGGATCCACGGAAAGATCATCACTCCAAGGCATGGTCACCTGGTAGTAAGCCACTTTAAGAGCAGAGAGGAGCAGAGGGGGAAGCAGTCATATAGAGGGAGGAGAAGGGCATAGTAACAAACTGAGATCTGACAACACACTGGCATTTACTAATCCAAGGATCTTGCAAGTCCAGACTCTGTAGAAGAAAATTCAGAACTTAGAGATCAAATGAATGTTCACCTTTAATGACTAGATAAGCAAATGATGACCTGATTCAAACCACCTTCTGTGTCAGGTCATCATTCTAACCACTACACCACCAGGGAGGCTCCACTCTCTCTGTGAAAAGGACAGCTGGAATCACATTCAAACATGAAGAGGGGAAGGAGTGAGGTCAAGTGTGATAAATGATATTTAAATGTGTCTGCTTCCTCGGTCCTTGCCAAAACAATTTCTCTAAGAAATAAATCACAATTTGAGAATATATCGTTTATTGCACCCTTATAATGTAAAGCATGTGGGGATAAATCCTTAGCCTCCTCATATTTTACAGTTCAGACTTTTGACTTTACAGAGTTCAACCCAATATCATAAAGCTATGAAGAATCAAGATTAGATATTTGAACCAAGATGTATGTGACAACCGAGTGTAAGCGTTTATTCACTGTAGTATTCCCAAGAATAGAACTATGGCATTGTTGAGGGCCAAGGAAAAAGTGCCCATGCGTAACTTTGAGGACATGAAGTCGTATTTGTAAATAGATGCTCATTTAACTTAAGGAGGATCCTGCTATGAGCTGCCTGACATAAGAAGAGATAAGACTGAATGGAGACTACAGCTGTCTGTCTCCCTAACATGCAAATATATACATGTATAAAATAAGCACAAATTAGCATACATTAACTTTATCTCCAATGTACAGCCATGCCAGAGTAAAACATAAATATGTTACATAAAACACTTGAATGCAGTCACATGTACATACAAGCAGTCACAGATCTCTCAGACCAGTAGTCATTCTCATTAAGAGAACTATACTCAGTCTAAATAGAGACAGAGATTGTGTTACTTTGAAACAAATTTATACCTAATAAATTAACACTGCCTGCCACATTACACATTGAACCTGAACATCACACCCAGTCATACACACATACAAACACACACACACACACACACATAAAAAATAGTTATTACACAGAGATACTCATGTAGCCATGAAGTAAAAGAGAGCACTAAACCATAACATAAATATTCTATCAAGAAGAGATGATTTTCAGATCCCTATAATCTATACCTACCTTTCTTACACAAAGAAGTGACTCCATGAGCCAATCCACTCTTAAATACACTGAATTAATACAACAAAACAAACAAGTTATATGTGTTCTCACATAAACACACAATTCTAGTACAGGGAAATGATTACTCATCTTCTTCTGACCTGTGACAAATCCTGATGAGCTCAAATATGTTCTATCCAAGACTTTCATTTTCTTCTTATGAAGAAGACTAACCAAAACCAGGAAGAAGCTTTCCTGCTAAAGGGTCTACTGGATGCTCCTGTCTGTTTTCAAGCAGCAGAAAAGTAGACAAGATGTGCATCTACCAACAAGATTAATGCCCAGGAGAAAACCCATGAGTCTAGTGAGAAAAGGAACCAGCCTGGACTAATTTAACCATTTCCTGTATTGCCCATGGGAGTATATCTGTGAAGGGACTAGATGGACTGAACCACAAGAGATTGAAAAAATGTGCCTGATCTTGACGCTCATGTGAGAAGCATCAGTGATCCTAGTCATGACGGCTTCTGATGCATTGTAGCATGGTCTGAAGTAATTACAGATCACACACTGTCCCCAGACAAAGCAAGGCTTGCCCTCACATCCTCCCAAAACACAAATTCCAACATCTTTATAGCTCATAGATTATTGTTGTCTGAGAGTTTGTGGGTCTCTGTATTCCTCTGAGATACTCCACAGAGCAGATCCTAGGGTTCATTCAGGAGGATGAGTGATGAGACTGAGTCCAAGGTCATTAATCACTGAGCAGAGAACAGTACCAGCTGTGCCCCTTATTTACAATGTCCCTAACCAAGGGCTTAAGTTATGAGCTAAGTAATAACACAAAACATGAAAGCATGAAATTAATGTGCAAATGTAAGTACACGTATTCAGAATGTTTGCACACAGTAAGGGTGGCAGAATAAACCAGTTATATCTTTATTAAAAGTGGTAGAAACAAAACTACTAAAAGTGGTATCAGCAGGTTGGCAGAATAGTTCTCCAGGTTTATATCCCCTCCAAAAAAATCCAATAAGCAACTACAGACAGGTAAGAATGGTAAGCATTCTAGAAATGGAGAGTAAAGCTGAGACATCCACTCTGGACCACAAAAGTGGAAAAGTCAGGATAAAGAGTAAGAAGAATGGATCTGTCTAATTGCATTGCCCCTCCCCTAAGTCAGTAGCCTCCACAATTCAGAAGTTAGCTGAAGGGGCTGGAGAGGTGGCTCAGTGGTTAAGAGTCCTGGCTGCTCTTGTAGAGGACCCTGGTTTGATTCCCAACACCCACATGGTGGCTAAGAACCATCCTTATCTCCAGTTCTAGGGGAATCCAATGCCCTCTTCCGACCCCTGCAGGCATTGTACTACATGGGTGCACTTAAATACAAGCAGGCAACACACTCATACACATAAAATAAAAATAATGAATAAAATAGTTTTAGGTGAGCTAAAGACAGACATTCCTCCTCCTCACAGTTTGGAGACCCTTCATGGAAGGCTCTTTTGATCTGACCCCATGAGGAGGTTGAGGACTACTAATAGTGACAGGTCACATGAGCTGAGTTAAAAACAAAAGTAAGATGAAGTCAGGGAAGGTGGTACCCGCCTTTGATCCCAGAATTAGGAAGGCAGAGGCACGTGAGTCTTACTGAAATCTAGGCAAAGCTGGTCTACAGAGTGAATTCCAGGCTACCTGGGGCTACAGGGAGACCATGATTCACAAAAAGTGAGGTGATGCTATCAGGGAAAAAGGATATGTTTGCCCACAACTTCGCTTCATTCTGACCAAAGATAAGAAAGTACATATGAGAGAAACTAGCCAATAATACCAACTAAAGAAACTCAGTCCATGAGGCTTCAGGGCTTCAGTGCTGCCTGACTTTCCCACATATTCCAGGTGCTCTTGTGGAGTCTTATTTGGACTGATTCAAAGCAACTCCTGCACTAACCCAGCAGCCAGTAATTCCAGCCTGGGAGATGCTGGCCACTGCAGATTTTGGATTAGGGCATCATCAAGGGGAAAATAAACAGTAAAATCTGCATATGCTTGGAGTTTGCGTACTCCTGTACTAGTAACAGTTCTTTACTGGAAGATATTAACAGAAGGGAAAACATGATGGTGGTTTATGGGAAATGTTGTAATATTTTGTAACTTTTCTGTAGATGCAAAAGAATTCTGATATAAAAATATTCATTAAAAAATAACCATCTAAGGTTCTGGATATGATAGTAGACTAGAGGCTGCCTCTGTGAGAGCCTGTGGAGAGACCGATGCTATTCCAAAGAGAGAAATGGAGAGCGTACTTCAGAAACTTACAAAGGAAGTGAGAGGATACAGGAAAAGAATTGAAACTAAGATGTTTCACAAAGAGAAGCAAGATGTCTGTAATTATAAAAATACATATTTAGCATACAGTAAAAAATAGTGTTTGTCTAAGGATGTGACAGATTTTCCCCTATATCTATGCCCTCTGTAATCATGTGTATTTGATTGTGTTTACAGTGCCATACATGAGTTCCCTCCCATTGAGAGGGCTTTATGTCTGTTCTGATAGCCGTTGATTACTCCCAAGATAAAAGTGCCATTTTGAACCACTATAATTTGTTATGCTGGTCATTGTTATGGTTATTAGACTTTGAAGCTAGGGTCGGATCATTAATTAATTTTCTTTCTTAGCAGTTTCCTATAATCCTCCAGAACTATGAGATCTGGTCTTCATGGAGGAGGCTTCCAAGTCACTTCCAGCTCCATTGTTCCAAGTCCTGTGTCTGAATTAAGTCTTTTCTTCATTGATAGGGTCTTACTTTCAAGTTCTGTGAGATAATGAAGGGCTGTGGCAATAGCCTGTGTTATTTTGGGAGTCTCTTGGACTACCCTGACCGACAACTAGAAGGGGGTTTCTCCTGTCTGGCACCTTGTTTCTTGTTATATAGCCTCCAGGCAAGTATACTATTAACCATTCTTCAAAGAATATTCTTTTTGCAACAGATGGAGACTATTACAGAGTTCGACAACTGGTCACACAGAGAATATGTGTTTGAGAGATGCCCGACCCTAAATGACACATCTACACTGGAATATCTACACCTAAGGCTCATAGAGCATAATAAAACAGGGGGTAGAGAGAATACTAATGTGTATCTCAACTCTCACCAGTGAAGCTTCCTCATACAACAGAGTGAGATGCACACAGAAGGCCACAATGGACCAATGCGTAGAGAATAAGAGACTGCAGAGAGTGTGTACCTGGGCAGGACTCCTATATTAAACCTCACCCACCCATAACTCAAGGACCATTGCAGAAGAGGGGACCACAAGAGGTGTGCATGACCATAAGGATAACCAGTCTTCCAGGCCTCTGGGAACTTGCCCATATGAACTTATGGCAATGGACCAGCATGAAAATTCAATAAGACAAAAACCCAGTATAGAACTAGGGGTATCAGCAGTAGGCACAAACCTTAATCGAAGAACTACTGGCAACTGATTACTGCTGGATGAGGGATGGTTGATCTTCTTTAAGGGAGTGATTCTAGATAGGCTGACTAGACCCCAGAGGATGAACCTGCACTGAGGGACATCTGGATACACAAACTTGATTTGATAGGCCTTAACAGATACTCTACAATGCATGAAGTCCAGTGGGGATGGGGCTATGTGGGTGTGGATATGGGAGGGGTTATAAAGATCTTTAAGATGTTTT
Organism: Nannospalax galili; assembly: GCF_000622305.1. Lineage (NCBI taxonomy): Eukaryota > Metazoa > Chordata > Mammalia > Rodentia > Spalacidae > Nannospalax > Nannospalax galili. The sequence continues at coordinate 217,392 of NW_008340898.1, read as the reverse complement.
GTATGAAATGTACAAAAATTCAGTAGAAATTATACATTCAAAAAACCCAGCAAAAAGCAACACCAAGACTCAATCACAAAAATGAATGAAAAGAAAGAGTATAAAGATTAGATTATCAAGATAAGGTAAATAACCATAAACAAATCAATAAGCATCATGACCCCAAGGTCCATGACTGCTGGGACACAAGGAAGAGCTAAACCTACACGTTCCTTTAATGAGGAACAACACTGAAGCATAGAGAATCTGCTCAATGGAAACCCTCAAATTAGAGAAAGAAACACATTCAAACACAAGAGGCATTTAGAACACAATATGCATTACCAAAAAAATTTTGTCCGCAACATGTTATAATTATGACATTAAAAATACAAAACAAAGATCTGGTACAAAGAGCTGTAAAGGAAGAACCAATTTGTTTCTTTCGTTTTTTGAATTTATGTCTTTATTCGTTTGTTTGTTTCTATTTCATTAATTTCAGCCCTGATTTTTTAATACAGGAGGTACAGTGAATGGTGGGGGACATGGATCGGGGAGGGGACCCAAATTGAATTAAGAACTGTTATATAAGATGTACAAAAGTTCAATAATTTTTTTTAAAAAAAGAAACGCATTTCTGATGAGATATATTCTTTCAGAAATATGAGGTCTATATATTTTGATATCATGACAAGTTTTTATGTCTCTAGAGGTAGGTGAGACAATTTGTAAATATTACTTTTACGCTTGGGACTGGAGAGATGAGTTAAGAGCACTGGCTGTTCTTGTAAAGGACCTGGGTTTGATTCCCAGCATCCACATGGCTGGCTGTGAACTGTCCTTAACTCCAGTTCCAAGGGAATCTGAAGCTCTTCTGACCTCTGTGGCATTGCACAACAGGGGTGTGCTCACATACATGATGGCAATACACTAATACACATAAAAAATAAAAACAATAAATTTAAAAAACCTTTAAAAATATCACTTTTACACCTAACTAAAATGGGTAGGGTAGGATACCACGGTGCAGTAGAAACAGCTAAGGATGAGATCATGGGAAATTGCATACCCATGACCTTCTATGTCTTGAGGTCACCAAGATCTAGAAGACAGGGAAGGAAGACAAATCAGAGGATCAAAAAAGGAGGAGGGAAGACAGAGTAAAGGAAATGTTTTGAGCTTATCAGTGACAGGAAGTCACTGCATGAGTTCACTTTATAACACATAATAATCCCAAAACACAGTGATTTAAATGGTAGCTCATATAATAATTCTACAGTCTGGCAATTTTTCCTGGAACCACATTAAGATGGATGGCACGCCTAGACTTGGCTTATTTCAGATCATCTCAACTAGGACTCATCAATGCCCTAAACTCCCTTAAATCTACTTGTGCTGGCGAAGTGCTAGCTGGAGCATCCTTTCTGTGCTTCGTGTAGCCTTCCCTCTTCATTCAGACTATCTTAGATTAATTTGTATGGTATCCTATATGGTGATTTCATAATTACAAATATAGCAGGGATGAAGTCCTTCTAAGCATATAAATCATAAAAATTTCCACCAAAACTAGTAATCAAATCAAGTCACAAAATCTGCACATATTTAAGGATTGAGGAAATAAACACCAAAATTGAAAAGTACAGACTAGTGTGGTCATTTTTGCAATTTACTCTATTCACCTATACAATTTTAAGGGAGTATCTTTGGAAGCATCTTTAGGGAAAGTAAAAACATGAGCACATAACTCTCACTTGGCTCAAATAACTCTTCTGTAAAGTATTCCCAGAGCCAATTTCATGTCCTTGTTTCTCAGGCTATAAATGAAGGGGTTTAACATGGGTGTAACCTCTGTAAATATTACTGAAGCAATTACATCCTTAACATGGGAATTATTTGAGGAAGGAAAGAAATAAATAATTGGAGGAGTCCCATAGTACAAAAACACCAAGAAGAGGTGTGAGCCACAGGTGGACATAACTTTGCAGAACTTCTTCATGGAGGGGACCTTCAGGACAGTAAAACTAATACATATATAAGAGCCCAAAATAGTACCCAATGGAAGAAGAGTCAGCACTCCACCCTCAGTGAAGATGACTAGCTCATTGAGGGAGGTATCTGATGAGGACAACTTCAGAAGTTCATTGAGATCACAGAAAAAGTGGGGGATAGTGTTGTCAAGACAGAAGGACAGGCGGGACAGGAGCAGGGTATGCAGCAGGGCAGCCATACAAGAGAGGAACCAAGATCCAGCCACCAGTAAGTCACACAGCTCCTTTCTCATGATAACCATGTAGTGCAGTGGATGGCAGATGGCCACATACCTGTCATATGCCATCACTGCAAGAAGGAAATTGTCAACAGCTACAAAAAGCAAGAAAAAATACATTTGAGAGATGCATCCCTCATAAGGGATGGCCAGGTGCTGAGTCTGCATGTTGCTGAGCATCTTTGGGATGGTGACAGATGATAAGGAGATGTCAGAGAAGGCCAGGTGGCACAGGAAGAAGTACATGGGGGTGTGGAGGCGAGAGTCCAGCCTGATGAGCAGGATGATGAGCAGGTTCCCCAGCACTGTGGTCAGGTACATGACCAGGAACAGGGTGAAGAAGATGCCCTGCTGCTCTGGCTGGATGGGGAGCCCCAGGAGGATGAACTCAGACACACTGCTCTGGTTCCCCCTCCTCATGGTCCTCTTCCTGTTGTGAATGAAGGAGAAGAAAATATCAGAAACCTGAGATCATCACTAGGCAGACATTATATCCATGCATTTTTCCAGGGGACTACATCCAAATTCTGACAACTCCATACTTTGCAGTCTGAATCTCAAATTGGCTTCATACTAAACACAGGGAGGACATTTCCATTGCTAACAAGATATCTTTAAGAAAGAATGCAATTTTGTTCACTCACACGTGTTATAAACAGTGTTTTCAGCACTGGAAACATAACAGATAATAAAATTCCCTGTTGGAGTACACATTTTATAATATTCATCGAATCTTGAGCAAGAGGTACAGCCTTCATGGCAGGAGGCTTAAGCTGGCCCCTGTTTCAGAAATTTGCCTCTTCCATTTCCATGGGTCACTATCCCTGTGTACCTAAGTTCCATCTTTAAAGCCGTAACAATGTTATCTACTTATAAAAATTAGGTGGAAATCTGGGTTAATGCAATAATAATGTTAGAGCAGATCCTTACACATGGCCATATTCATCCATGTTCATTACTACAGTAGGATAAGTAAAACAGAAAATCAGTTATCAAACTCCAGGAACTCAGACAAGCAGGAGAGTGAGGTGTACATTAGCCAGACCCAGTTCTAACATTTAAAAAAATCGCTAATCTCCTGGAATTTCACAGTCCCTGGAGATATATCCACTCAGAACCTGGAACATGGTGATGGGGATGAAATCCCTAACAGCAGCAATGACATAGAAGCTTGATCTTTTCATTCCACCTAACTATCCCCTCTCTACTCCACTCTCCCCTCCTTCTTCCTATCACCTCCTCTCTCTCTCTTTCTCTCTCCCTATCTCCTTCCTTCTTCCCTATTACCCTCTACACTTCTCTCTCTCTTTCCCAATACAAGAATTCATTCACAGTAACAGACCTGAGAAACTTCCATGCCAGAATCCCAAGAACTTTCCCATGCTTCGAAATTTTGAGTATTCAATGCATAATAGATTCATAATCATCTAATTTATTGCAATATTATTCATAATTTGTGTTGAATGTGTTCTTACTAGGACAGAGGCAATTAATAATGCTATATTGATAAAGTTAGGCATTAAAATACTAATTCTCTAGGGTGTTGAGTAACACATCCCAATCATTCCAGTGATACCTGACGCTGTCACATTTCCAAACATTGTCAATATGATCAGATGCCCTGCTCATCACCACTCCACTGGTCCTACACCGTCATTCATTAGGAAATCCAGGATGGCCATGGTGTTGCAAACCTGCAATCCCAGTACTAAAGGAAATCAAGGCAGGAGGATCATGGGCTTGAGCTGGTATCAGTCACATATCGATTTCTGGGCCAGCCTAAGTCACATAAAGAGATATTTCTTCAGAAAACAAGAGGAAGGGGAGAGAGCCAAAGGGAGAGAAAAAGAGATAAAGAGAGAAAGGGAGGAAGTTAGTTCTCGGCTAAGACTGAAACAATTTCAGCGTTTCAAACTTATACCACACCAACAGCTTGATTGTCTGCTGATGTTCATACACATGATGATTCTGTAGTTACTGTGTGCTGTCATAGCTGGTCTCTTTGATAGAGGAAGATGAAACAACATAATAACTAGGTCTGAACAACTGGTCTCCATCACGCCTTCCCTGGGCAAACCAGAATGTGCACTCACTAATTCATATCAGGCACTAAATTTGCAGCATTTATGTGCTTTAATTCCAATAGTCAGAAAACGTTTACAAAATGCTTTTTTTGGATATTTTTTTCACAAGGTCTCTCTAGTCCCAGCACACCTGGAAATCACTTCATGAACCAGGCTGGCCTCCATCTCCCAGACAGTCAAATGCTTCTGCCTCCCAAGTGCTAGAGTTAAAGGCCCATGCCACTATGTACCCAGAATTACTAATGCATCTAAAGCAGACATTCCAAGGTTTGATTTGATGTTCCTCATAGTATTGAAGTAGAGGTGTAAAGCCTCATGCTGAAGGGCCTAAAGTAATTGCTGGATCATGAGTTTAAGAATACAACTTCTGACATTTTTTAAGGTACAACTTGGTACCTTATTCAGTCAGCATTAAATCGCAGGTAGAGATCACATACAGAAGACCAGGAAATGTAATCCAGGCAGTTGCCACAAACCAAGGCACAGGTACCCGGTAACAAGCATCTGTAAGAACAGAGAGGAGCAGAGAGGACAATTGTCAATCAGTTGGAAACAGAAAGAGCACAGGAACTTTCACCTTCAGTGAGATCTGCCAACCCACTGGCAGTGACTATATCAAATATTTTTCAACTCAAGTATTCTTGAATAAAAATCCAGAAATCAGAGATCAAACTTAATGGCTAACTTAGCAAAAATGACTTTGTTTCCGATCATTGTCTGTGAAAAAGGCAGCTGGACACACTCAGGAATGAGGAAGGGAAGCAGACAGATTTGACAAACGGTCTCCAAATGAGTCTGCTTCCTCTATTTTGCCAAAACAATCCACCTTGGCTCTTAATGAAATGACTTACTGAATATTGATAACACAACACATGCCTGGATAAATCCTTACTGTCAAATTTTATAGTTCAGACTATTGAGCTTCACAGTTTATCCCAATGTTATAAAGCTATGAAGAGTCAAAATTAGAAATTTGAACCAAGAATGGGAATATGTCAATGGTGAAAGATAGTAAAGAAAAGTTCTCCAACAGAATTTAGGGGACTTGAAGTCATACGGGCCAAGAGCTACTTTTATAGATGAAGGAGAGTCTTCTTGGGAGCTGCCTTGATTAAGAAGATATAAATCCTGAGTGCAGAAGGTAACTGTGAGTTTGTTTCCCCAAGGTACACATGTGCAGGTGTGTATACAAACACACTTATTATGCTACCATACCTCTACTTTGTCTTCTACAGATTCGAATACAAGTGTGCTGCATAGGAACAATTGCATGACCAATAAATATACAAGGTACATTTCAGCAATCATAGATCTCTCTGACCAAATGTCATTCTCCTTATAACCCATACTCAGTAGGTTACAAACAGCTGATAAAAACTGCCACACACCACAATACACATGAACATTACACCCAGCCATCCACTCATACACACACAAAAAACATTCTATATCCATAGAAACACTCATGCAGTCATTCACTAACACAGAGCATTCAACCATCATACAAAATATACTATCAAGAAGAGATGATTTCCAAATCTTTATAATCTACATCTGTATTTCTTACATAAAAAAGTGGCTCTGCGGGGCTGGAGAGATTGCTCAGTGGTTAAGAGCACTGACTGCTCTAGCAGAGGACCCAGGTTCAATTTCCAGCACCCACATGGCGGCTACGAACTGTCCTTAACTCCAGTTCCAGGGGAATCCAAAGCTTTCTTCTGACCTCTGCATCATTGCACGACATGGGTACACTCACATAAATGCAAGCAATACACTTATACACATAAAAGAAAAATAATAAATAAAAAAGTGGTTCTATAAGTCAATTCCCTACTAAATACACTGTATTAATACAAAACATACATGTTCAAAAAGAAATACACATAGTGTTAGGAAGTGATTCCTTATCTCTTTCTGATCTTTGATAATCCTTGACAAGATCAAATACCTTCTGTTAAAGACTATTTCCTGAGCCTTCACTTTCTGTTCATGAAGAAGAGGATCGCAAAGCAAGAAGAAGCTCTCCTGCCAAAGGGTCTACTGAATGCTCTGTCTATTTTCAAGCAGCTGAAAAATAGTCAAAATGTACATTTATCAACAAGATCAGTGCCCAGAGGAAATGGTCCAAGCTTCTAGTGAGAAAATGAACCAGCATACACTAATTGTCCAATTTCTTGTATTGCCCTTGAGAGGGGATCTGTGAAGGGACTATATGGGTTGAGCCACAAGAGACCCAGAAAGAAGTGTGATTGGCTTTGATGCTGGTGTCTTTAGAAGCACCAGTGGCCATGGAGTCATGGCTTCTGATGTAACCAAGTGTGGTTTGAAATAATCATACATCACACACAGTCCATAGACAAAGCGAGGCCCGCACTCACAGCCTCCCACAACACTGATTCCAATGTCTCTGAATGCTCATAACTCATTCCTTCCTGAGAGTTTGCAGGTCTCTGCATTCCTCTGAGAAACTCCACAGAGCAAGTCTTGGCACTTGATCAGGAGGTTAAGCAATGAGACTGAGTCCAAGGTCATTAAACACAGACTGACCATAGAACAGTACCTGCTATGTCCTTTATTCACTGTGTACCTTAACCAAAGTCTGTAGTTCTCAGCTAATTAGTAACATGAATCATAGAAATTAGAAAATTAATGGATACATGTAGTACATATTCAAATCACAATTCCCTTGCACAGTAGTGGTGGTATATAAGTCAGATATATCTTCAATGTATTAAAAGAAAACTATTAACAAATGGCATCCACAGGTTGGCATAACAGTTCTCAGGCTCTATATCCTACCTCTCAAAAAATCAAATTAATGACATCCCTCTGTTTCACTGGGCTGCAGAACCTGCCCACCTCTTTCCTGGGTAAGTCCAGCAGTGCTCACTGTGCCTTGACTCCCCCAGCCTTATTCACTCTCCCAGCTTCCCTGCTCCATCTCTCCTCCTAGACTGAGTACTGGCCCATTTCTTTTCTTGGCACCCCAGGCACTGGGGCCAAACTCTGGGCCTGGCCCCACCCTCACCTCCCTAGGCTGCCCTGGGCTGCACAACACGCCAGCCTCTTTCCTGGGTAAGTCTAGGGGCGCCCACTGTGCCTTGACTCCCCCAGCCTCATTCACCCTCCCAGCTTCCCTACCTTGTCTCTCCTCCTAGCCTGGGTATTGGCCCGTTTCTTGTCTTTGAACCCCAGACACCAGGGCTGATGTCTAGGCTCAGAGCCACCACTGCTGCCTGATCATTTTCATCCAGACCAACTCAGTTCCTCCCTGCAGTCCCCAGAAGCCCTTGGGGCCTCTTCCCACACACACCTACCTATGCATCCCTGGGTGGCATGGATACCATCTGCCTGAGAACAGCATCTTTCTTGGGCCCTGCTCCCAGGACAGTCCAGCCCCAAATTTCTGAGGACAATATCTTTCCTGGAGGGATCCAGACCTTAGGAGAAAGCCTGAGAGCATCTGATCATCATCTGACTTGGGCCTCTCTTAGAACTCCTGAAGATGAAATCAATTTGGCCACTCAAATATAAAATCAAAAGAGGGAACTGGAAGCCTAGGCCAACTAGCTTTTCATGCCTTACAAGTAAACAACAAAGGCACATAAAGTTCACAGAAAGAAGCAGACCTAAACTTGAAGGCCTGAGTCTCACACCAGAATCAAAAACTACAAAAGAAATTCACATGTCAAAGTCACAAAGAAAAAATATTAACATGAAAAACCAAAATAACATATCCCCACCAAATACCAATAGTCATCTAGAAGAGTGCAATGAGAAAGCCCTAGAGATAAAGCAGGACATGGAACTCAAAAGAACAGCGATAAACATGATAAAAGAATTCAGTGAATTTAAAGAACACACAAAGAAATCAAAGAAATGAAGGAAGATAGGGATAAACTTCTGAATGAACTCAGAAGAGTTAGAAATATTGAAGACTACTCAGGCTGAAATGAAGTAGGACGTGAAACACTCAGCAGGTGAAACACTCAGTAAGCCAATTAGAAACAACAGGAGAAAGCCTCACCAATAGGATGAATGAAATGGAAAACAGAGTATCAAGACTGAAAGATAAAGTGGACAAACTAGACCACTCAAGCAAAGATGATGAAAAATGTAAGAAATCACAGGATGGAATATGCAGGAATTGTGTGACACCATAAAAAGACCAATCTTACGAATCATAGGCATACAGGAAGGAGAAGAATCTCAAGATAATGGCATGGCCCAGAACTTCAACAGAATCATGGAAGAAAATTTCCCAAAATTAAGGAAACACATCCCCTTACAAATACAAGAAGCATATAGAACACCAAGTAGACCAGACCAGAAAAGAAAGTCTCCATGGCACATCATAGTAAAAACACTAAACATACAGAGCAAAGAGACAATATTGAATGCTTCAAAAGAAAAACAACAAGTCACATATCAAGAAAAACCCATTATGATTATAGCTGACATTTCAATGCAAACTATGAAAGCCAGAAGAGCCCAGACCAAAGTATTCCCAGTATTAAATGAACACAGATGCCAACCCAGATTACTATACCCATCCAAAATGTCTATTATAGTTGAAGGGGAAAGAACAATCTTCCAAAGCATGACTAAGCTGAAAGAATTCATGTCCACAAAACCAGCCCTTCAGAGAGCTCTGGATGCAATATAAAGAGCTAAGGAAGGGAATGACTATATCCAAGGGTTGCAGAAAGAAATTCAATGAAAGTATAACTGTGGAAATGCACAGCTATATCAAGAATGTGAACATCAATAAAAATGACAGGATTCAATACTCATCTTTCATTAATAACTATAAATATCAATGGACTGAACTCCCCAGTCAAAAGACACAGACAATGTGAATGGATTAAGAAACAAAACCTATCTTTTTTGTTAACTGCAAGAAACTCATCTCACTTTCAAGGACAGGTGCTACCTTAAGGTGAAAGGATGGAAAATATATACCAAGCCAATAGTACTAAGAAAAAAGCAGGCATTGCAATTCTAATATCTGACAATACCAATTCTAATATCTGACAATACCAAGCCAATAGTACTAAGAAAAAAGCAGACATTGAAATTCTAATATCTGACAAAATAGACTTTAACTAAAACTAATCAGAAGAGTTAAAGAAGAACAATAAACCAAGAAGGATCAAAGGAACAATAAACCAAGAAGATATTATTACAATCATGAACATATATTCACCAAACTCTGGTGCGCCCAACTTCATAAAATCAGTATTACAGGACTTAAGACCCAGATTAATACCAACTCATTAATAGTGGGGGACTTCAGTACCCCATTGTCTCCATTAGATAGGCCAACAGGACAAAGAATTAACAGAGAGACATCTGAATTAAATAATACCATATATCAGTGTGGGGTGGTGGTGCACATCTCTAATCCCAGCACTCAGGAGGCAGACGCAGGCAGATATCTGTGAGTTCGAGGCCACCCTGGTCTACATAGTGAGCTCCAGGACAGATGGAGCGGGACTTTAATACCCCATTTTTACCATTAGATATGTCAACAGAACAGAGAATTAACAGAGAGACTTAATAAATAAATAATACCATATATCAAATGGACCTAACAGATATCCACCGAGTATTCTATCCAAGCACCAACGGATACACTTTCTATTCAGCACCCCAAGGAACCTTCTCCAAAATTGACCATATACTGGGAAACAAAACAAACCTCTATCAATCAACACCAGAAGAAACCCTAGTAACCACATGAACACATGGAGATTAAACACACTCCTGAATGATGAATGGGTCAAAAGAGTAATTAAGAAAGAAATAAAAATATTTCTTGAACTAAATGAAAAGGACTATATAACACAACAAAACCTCTGTGACATGCTGAAAGCTTTCCTTAGAGAGAAGTTTATAGCTCTAAGTGCCTACATTAAAAAACAGAAAGAACAGAAATAAATGACTTAACATTGCAATTCAAGACACTTGAAAAGAAACAACCAGTGAATCACAAAACCAGCAGATAAGAAGAAATAATAAAAATTGGAGAAGAAATTAATGAAATAGAAACAAAGAAAACAATACAAAGAATCAACAAATCCAAAAACTGGTTCTTTGAAAAGATAAACAAGGTTGACAGATGACGAGCCCAGTTAACCAAAAGAAAGAAAGCACACCTCCAAATCAACAAACTCAGAGATGAAAGGGGAACAGACACCAAAAAAGATCCAGAGCATTATAGGGGAATATATTAAAAACCTATATGCTATGAAATTTGAAAGCCTAGAAGAAATGGATGGGTATCTAAAGCATGGGGACCACTGAAAAAAAAAACCAAGAAGAGATTAACAGCTTAAACAGACCCATAACACAAAAAGAAATTGAAATAGTAATACAAACCCTCCCGACTAAAAAAAGCCCAGTATCAGATGGATTTACACCAGAATTCTATCAGACATTTAAAGAAGATCTATATCCAATACTACTTGAGTTATTCAAAAAGATAGAAGTGGAAGGAGAACTTCCAAATTCCTTATATGAAGCTACCATCACTCTAATACCAAAGCCAGGTAGAGATACAAACAAAAAAGAAAACTAGAGACCCATATCCTTAATGAACATAGATGCAAAAATTCTCAACAAGATACTTGCAAACTGCATAGAGACACACATCAAAAAGATCATCCACCATGATCAAGTCAGCTTTATTCCAGAGATGCAGGTATGGTCCAATATATGTAAATCAATAAGTGTCATAAATCATATAAATGGGCTCAAAGACAAGAACCACATGGTCATCTCAGTAGATGCAGAGAAGGCCTTTGACAATTCAACATACATTTATGTTTAAAGTCCTAGATGGAATTGGACTGGAGGGAACATACCTCAATAAAATTAAAGCTATATACAACAAACCCATGGCCAATATCATTCTAAATGGAGAAAAACTGGAAGCATTCCTATTAAAATCAGGAATCAGGCAAGGATGTCCATATCTCCACACCTTTTGTACATAGTGCTTGAAACTCTTGGAAGAGAAATAAGACAGGAGAAGGAAATAAAGGAGTACTAATTGGAAAAGAGGTCAAACTATAACTTTTTGCAGATGATGTGATACCTATACCTAATGATTCCAAAAGTTCAACCAGAAAAATCCTAGAACTGATCAGCTCTTTCAATATAAGGTCAGATTATAAAATCAATCTACAAAAATCAGTAGCATTTCTATATATCAATAATAAGCAACCGGAAAAAGAATACAAAGGAATGCTCCCATTCACAATTTCTGCAAAAACATTAAAATATTTTGGGCTAAATCTGACAAAAGACACCAAATATCTCTACAATGAATATTTTAAATCATTAAAGAAAGACATTGAGGAAGACACCAGAAGATGGAAGGACCTCCCATGTTCATGGATTGGAAGAATTAATATAGTTAAAATGACCATCCTACCAAGAACAATACATAGATTCAGTGCAGTCCTAATCAAAATCTCCATGACATGCTTCACAGAATTAGAAAAATGCATCCTTAATTTCATAAAGAGGCACAAAAGACCACGGATAGCCAAAGCAACCCTAATCACAAAAAGGAACACTGGGGGGATTACTATACCAGATCTCAAAATATACTACAGAGCCATAGTCATAAAAACAGCATGGTACTGGTGCAAACACAGACACATTGATCAATATAACATCATTGAAGATCCAAACCTGATAACGTGCATTTTCAGCCATCTGATATTTGACAAAGGTACCAAGAACACATAATGCAGGAAAGACAGCATCTTCAACAAATGGTGCTGGCAAAACTGGATATCCACCTGTAGAAGAATGAAAATAGATCCTTATCTTTCACCTTGCACAAAAGTCAACTCTGAAAAGATCAAAGACCTCAATGTGAAACTGGAAACCCTGAATCTATTGGAAGAAAATATTGGCAATAACTTACAGGATATAGGTGTAGGAAGGGATTTTCTAAATCAGACAGAAGTTGCTCAGTAATTAAGGTCAGAAATCAGTATGTGGGACCTCATTAAACTAAAAAGCTTCTGTACAGCAAAAGAAACAATCAAAAAACTGAGGAGAAAACCCACATAATAGGAAAAAAATCTTCACCAGTGACACATCTGACAGAGGTTTAACATCCAGAATATATAAAGAACTCAAAAAACAAAGAATCGAGAGACCAAATGACTGAATTAAAAGATGAACTAAATATCTAAACAGCGAGTTCGCAAAGGAAGAAATAAAGAATGCTAAGAAACATCTCCAAAAGCGTTAAACATTGTTATTAATTGGGGAAATGAAAATTAAAACAACCCTAAGGTATCACCTTACCCAATCAGACTGGCTAGGATCAAGAGAACAAATGATACCAAATGTTGGAGAGGATGTGGGAAAGGAGAATGCCAATTCACTGCTGGTGGGATTACAAACTTGTGTAGCCTCTATGTATAACAGTGTGGAGAACTCAATGAACCTACCATATGACCCCATTGTACCGCTCCTTGGCATATACCCAAAGGACACATTCTTTGTGGAGACACATGTGCAACCATGTTTATTGCTGTTCTTTTCACAATAGCTAAGAGATGGAAGCAAACTAAGTGTCCCTCAACTGATGAATGGTTAACAAAAATGTGGTATGTGTATACAATGGAGTTCTATTCCACGGTAAACAAAGGTGAAATAATGAAATTTGCAGATAAATGGGTGCATCTAGAAACTGTTATACTAAGTGAAGTAACACAGACTCAGAAAAACAAATGATGTATGTTCTCCCTCATATGTGGCTCCTAGCACCAAATCATTTTAATTTTCAGGTCCTTTTAATAAGATGATGTTATACAGCAGTTCCATCTGCATGAAATAACTACCATCATCATGACTTTGGCTGAGCCTGATTGCTAAACATAGTCAAATTAGGCTTGTTGACAGTTGTGCTCATTCATTAAAGGAGTGCCAAGTAGGCTCACTGGACCCTCACCTGAGTATCCAGCCTCTCTTCTCAGCCAACTAGTCCAGCCTTGGAAGACAAAAGAAAAATGAAGAACACAATAGAAGGATGCTTTTGGAGGCCCTTGCCAAGTAACTCCAATGGATTCTCATTGAACATTTGAAAATTGCACTGTTCTCTTTTCTAGTTCCCTGTGTAGAGCCTGTAATGCTAATTATTCTTGCCTTGACTTCTCCTTCACATCTCCTATTCACGATTCAAGGACTTTCTTCTCCCGTTAGAGACAAGAGTTATGCAATTTGTGAGTCTTTTAGATAGAGCCTCTGAAGAGATATTCCAATTGCCTCATCCTCCTTCCCTGTTCAGCATGGAAGAAGCCAGAGTGGTCTGTGTCCCTATTCCCCCATTGGCAAATTTGGTAACCCCTTCAGAGGATGGCACGTAGGAATAGGAGGTAGGAATTGGCTAGGCAGTTAGGGTAAAAGGCCCAAAAGAAATGTAACCAGTTTCTTGGCTAAAATTCAAAATGTCCTTGGGCCTGTTAGCAACATACTTTCCAAAGGCCAAAAAAGTCAAAAATATTGGATGCTTGTATCTAATCCTTAAAAGATTTTACAGTTACCTCTTCAGAGTGGGGAATGTTGGAGGGGGAGGAGTGGGCATGGATTTGATCAAAATACTTTATATACATGTATGAAATTCTCAAGAAAGATTTTGTAAAACTTTTAAAATATGAAAAAGGAAAGTAGATGCTATTCCAAAGAGAGAAATGAAGGAAATACTTCAGAAATTCACAGAGGAACTGAAAGGATAGAGGAAAAAACTTGAAACTAAGATGTACCGCAAAGAGAATCAAAATGTCTGTAATTATAAAAATGCACATTTAGCATACAGAAAAAATCATGTTTATCTAAGGATGTGACAGACAGATTTTCCCCTAGGATCTACGACCTCTGCAACCATGTGTATTTGATTATAGGAAACTGCTAAGAAAGAAAATCAATTAATTTTCCAACCCCAGCTTCAAAGTCTAATAACCCCAACAATGACCAGCACAACAAATTATAGTGGTTCAAAATGGCACTTTTGTCCTGGGAGTAATCAATGGCTACACGATTGGACTTAAAGCCTTCTCAATGGGAGGGAGCTCATGTATGGCACTGTAAATAAAATCAAATACACATGGTTGCAGAGGTCATAGATCTAGGGGAAAATCTGTCACATCCTTAGGCAAACATAATATTTTTACTGTATGCTAAATATGCATTTTTATACTTACAGACATCTTGTTTGTCTTTGTGTACATCTTAGTTTCAATTCTTTTCCTGTATCGTCTCACTTCCTTTGTGAATTTCTTAAGTATGCTCTCCATTTCTCTCTTTGGAACAGCACCTACATTTCTTATTCATTCTGTCTACAGGCTCTCACAGAGGCAGCCTCTAGTCTACTACCTTACCCAGAACCTTAGATGGTTATCTTTATGAATATTTTCATATCAAATTCTTTTACATCTACAGAAATGTTGCAAAATATTACAACACTTTCCCACAAACCATCATCCGGTTTCCCCTCTGTTAACATCTTACTTTTCCCGCAAAGAACTGTGACCAGTACAGAAGTAGCTAAACTCCAAGAGTATGCAGATTTTATTGTTTATTTTCCCCAGATGATGACCAAATCCCAAAACTACAGTGGCCAGTATCTCCCAGGTTGGAATTACTGGCTGCTGGATTAGTACAGGAGTTGGTTTGAATCAGTCTAAATAAGACTCCACAAGAGCACCTGGAATATGTGGGAAAGTCAGGCAGCACTGAAGCCCTGAAGCCTCATGGACTGAGTTTCTTTAGTTGGTATTATTTGCTAGTTTCTCTCATATGTACTTCCTTATCTTTGGTCAGAATGAAGCATAGTTGTGGGCAAACATATCCATTTCCCCTGATACCCTCACCTCACTTTTTTTGAGTCGTGGTCTCCCTGTAGCCCCAGGTGTGCTGGAATTCACTCTGTAGACCAGCTTTGCCTGAATTTCAGTGAAACTCACCTGCTTCTGCCTCCCTAGTGCTGGGATCAAAGGCGGGTGGCACCTTCCCTGACTTCATCTTACTTTTGTTTTCACCTCATCTCATGTGACCTGTCACTATTAGTAGTCCCCAACCTCCACACGGGATCAGATTGAATGAACCTTCCATGAAGGTTTTCCAAACTGTGAGGAGGAGGAATGTCTGTCTTTAGCTCACCTAAAATATTTTGTTTATTGTTTTTACTTTATGTGTATGAGTGTGTTTCCTGCTTGTATGTAAGTGCACCCATGTAGTACAATGCCTGCAGAGGTCAGAAGAGGGCTTTGGATTCCCTCTAGAACTAGGGTTAAGGACAGTTCTTAGCCATCATGTAGGTGTTGGGTCTGAAACCAGGGTCCTGTGCAAGAGCAGAGCCATCTCTCTACCCCTTCAGCTCACTTCTGAATCATGGAGGCTACTGACATAGGGGGAAGCAATGCAATTAGACAGATCCATTCTTCTTACTCTTTATCCTGGCTTTTCCACTTTTGCAGGCCAGAGTGGATGTCTCAGCTTTACTCTCCATTTCTAGAATGCTTACTGTTCTTATCTGTGCATAATTGCTTATTGGATGTTTTGGATGAAGTATAAACCTGGAGGACTATTCTGCCAACCCACTGATATCACTTTTAGCAATTTTCTTTATAACTCTTCTATTAAAGTTTTAAGTGTTTTATCTGGCACTCTTACTGTGCACAAACATTCTGTACTTCCATTTGCACATTAATTTTATGCTTTCGTGTTTTGTGTTATTTAGCTTAGAACGTAAACCCTTGGTTAGCAACATTGTGAATAAGGGGCACAGCTGGTACCTTGGACTCAGTCTCATCACTCATCCTCCTGCAGAAACCCTAGGACCTGCTCTGCGGAGTATCTTAGAGGAATCCAGAGACTGGCAAACTCTCAGACAACAATAACCTATGAGCTCTTAAAAATGTTGGAATTGTTGTTATGGGAGGCTGTGAGGGAAGGCCTTGCTTTGTCTGTGAACAGTGTGTGATCTGTGATTACTTCAGACCACCGTAGGTTGCATCAGAAGCCATGATGACTAGGACCACCGGTGCTTCTCACATGAACTTCAAGGTCAGGCACATTTTTCCACTCTCTTGTGGCTCAGTCCATCAAGTCCCTTCACAGACCCCCTCCAATGGGCAATACAGCAAACATTACAATTAGTCCATGCTGGTTCATTTTCTCACTAGACAGTCGGGCTATTTCCTCCCGGACATTAATCTTGTTGGTAGATGCACATCTTGTCTACTTTTCTGCTGCTTGAAAACAGACAGGAGCATCCAGTAGACCCTTTAGTAGAAGAGCTTCTTCCTGTTTTTCTTACTCTTCTTCATAAGCAGAAAGTGACAGATCAGAAAGTAGGTCTGAACAGAACATATTTGAGCTCATCAGGATTTGTGACAGGCCAGAAGAAGATGAGGACCTATTTCCTGGTACTAGATTTGTGTGTTTATATGAGAACACGCATGACTTGTGTGGTTTTTCTGTATTAATTCAGTGTATTTAGGAGAAGATTGGCGTAGAGAGTCGCTTCTTCATGTAAGAAGGACAGATACAGATTATAAGGATCTGAAAATCCTCTCTCCTTGATATAATATTTCCGTGATGGTTTAATGCTGTTTTACTTCATGACTGCGTGAGTATCTCTTTGTATACAGTATGTTTTTCATGTATGTGCATATGACTGGGTGTAATGTTCATGTTCAATGAGTTGTGTTGCAGGCAGTGTTTAATTTGTTCGAAAGTGACACACTCTCTGTTTCTATCTAGACTGAGTATAGTTCTCCTAATGAGAATGGCTGCTGATCTGAAAAATTTGTGATTGCTTGTATGTACATGTGACTGCGTTCAAGTGCTTTGTGAACATTTCTGTTTAACTCTGGCATGGTTGCAAATTGGAAATAAAATTAATCTATGCTAATGTGTGCTTTTTTATACATGCATATATTTGTATGTTAGGGACACAGACTCATAGCTGTAGTCTCCACACAGGTCTTACGTCCTCTTAGATCAGGCAGCTCATAGCAGGATAATCCTTAATTAAATGAGCATCTATTTGCAAGTATGACTTCATGTATTCAAAGTTATGTGTGGGCACTTTTTCATTGGCCCTCAACAACGACATAGGTTGATTCTTGGGACTATGACAGTGACTAAATGCTTACACTCTGCTGTCACATACATCTTGGTTCAAATCTCTAATCTTGGCTCTTCTTCATAGTTTTATGACATTGGGATAAACTCTGTGAAGCTCAGTAGTCTGAACTATAAAATATGACCCTAAGGATTTATCCAGGCATTTGTTGTGTTATAAAATTCAATAATTCATTTCACTAAGATCCATGGTGTATTTTCTTGGCAAAACAGAGGCAGCAGACTCATTAGGAGACTGTTTGTCAAACTCCACATGGCTGCTTCCCATCCTCATTCCAGAGTGTGTGCAGCTGCCTCTTTCACAGAGAGTGATTGGAAACAAAGTCTTCTTTTTGCTTATCCAGTCCTTAAGCTTGACCTCTGACTTCTAGATTTTTATTCAAACATGCTTGAATTGCAAAATGTTTGATATAGTCACTGCCAGTGGGTTGGCAGATCTCATTGGAAGTGTAAGTTGCTATGTTCTTCCTGTTTCACACTGAGTGACAATTGTCCACTCTGCTCCTCCCTGCTCTTACGGATGCTGGTGACCAGGTTCCTGTGCCTTTGGAAGATGGCAATTTCCTGGATTAGATTTTCTGGTGTTCTGTATGTGATTTCCAATTGTGATTTAACTCTGACTTGATATGATACCAAGCTGCATTTTAAAAATTCTCAGAAGTTCTTTTCTAAAGATTAGGATCCAGCAATTACTATAGGCCCTTTGGCATGAGGCTTTAGACCTCTAATTCAATACTAGGAGGCACATCAAAACAAACCTTTGAATGTCTGCTTTGGATGCACTTAGTAAAGCTGGGTACATAGTGGCATGGGCCTTTAATTCCAGCACTTGGGATGCAGAAACATTTGGCTCTCTGGGAGATGGAGGTCAGCCTGGTTCACATAGTGATTTCAAGGTGGACTGGGACTAGAGAGACCTTGTGAAAAAATACCAAACAAAGAAGAATTTTGTAAATTTTTGCTGACTGTTGGATTTAAATTACATAAATGCTGCAAATTTAGTGAATTAGTGAGTGTACACTCTGGATTGCCCATGAAGGCTAGATGGAAGCCAGTTGCTCAGACATAGTCATTATGTAGTCTCACCTTCCTCTCTCAGAGAGACCAGCTACGACAGCACACAATGAACTGCAGAATCATCACGTGTATGAACCTTAGCAGACAATCAAGCTGGCGGCGCGGTATAACTTTGAAACACTGAATTTTTTTTCAGTCTTAGGGTTGAACTAACTTCCTCCCTTTCTCTCTTCCTTTATCTCTCTCTCTTTTTCTCTCCATCTCCCTTTGTCTTGCTCCCATTCCTCTTATTTTCTGAAGTAATATCTATTTATGTGACTTAGGCTGGCCTAGAACTCAATTCGTGGCTGAAACCAGCTCAAGCGCATGATCCTCCTGCCTTGGTTTCCTTAAGTGCTGGGACTGCAGGTTTGCAACGCTGAGCCCATCCTAGATTTCCTAATGAATGAAGGTATAAGACCAGTGGAGTGGTGATGAACAGGGCATCTGATCATACTGACAAAGTTTGGAAATGTGGCAGCATCAGGTATCACTATAGTGATTGGGATGGGTTACTTCACACCCCAGAGAATTAGTATTCTCATGCCTAAATTTACCAATATAATGTTATTAATTGCCTTTGTCCCATTAAGAACTCACTCAACGCCATTTACGATTAAGATTGCAATAAATTATCTATTATGTACTGAATACTCAAAATCTCAAAGCATGATAAAGTTCTTGGGATTCTGGAATGGAAGTTTCTCAGGTCTGTTACTATGAATGAATCCTTGTATTGGGAAAGAGGGAGAGACATGTAGAGAGCAAAGAGTAATAAGGGAAGGAGGAAGGAGATAGGGAGAGAGGAAGAGAGAGAGAGAGAGGAGGGGATAGGAAGAGGGAGGGGAGTGGAATAGAGAGGAGATAGTGAGGTGGAATGAAAAGATCAAGCTTCTATGTCATTGTTGCTGTTAGGGATTTAATAACCATCACCATGGTCCAGGTTTTGAGTCCATACATCTGCAGGGACTGTGAAATTCCAGGAGGTTAGTGATTTTTTTGGTGTTGTAACTGGGACTGGCTAATCACACCTCACTCTTCTGCTTGCCTGAGTTCGTGAGTTTGATAATGGATTTTCTGCTGAAATTGTCCTACTGTAGTAATGAACGTGGCCAAATATGTCCATATGTAAGGGTCTGCTCTAAGATCATTACTTGTATTAACATAGATTTCCAACAAATTTTTATAAGTAGATAACATTGTTATGCTTTATAGAAGGAACTCAATCAATGGCACATGGAAAGTGGCCCAGGAAACTGAAGAAGTAGATCTCTGAACCAGGGCCCATCTCAGCCTCCTGGTGGGAAGGCTCTACCTCTTGTTCAATATTCTATGAAATGATTCTAGAATGTGTGCTCCAACAGGAATTTTATTATCTGTTGTTTCCAGTGCTGAAAACACTGTTTAGAAAACGTGTGAATAAGTGAACAAATTTGCATCCTTTCTTAAAGACCATCTTGCTATCACTGGAAATGTCCTCGGTCTGTTTAGTATAAGCCCAATGTGAGATTCAGACTACAAAGTGTGGAGTTTGTCAGAATTTGGATGCAGTCCCCTGGAAAAATGCATGCATATTATGTCTACCTGGTGAGGACCTCAGCTTTCTGTTATTTTCTTCTCCATCTTTCCCAGCAGGAAGAGGAAGATGAGGAGGGGGAACCAGAGCAGTGTGTCTGAGTTCATCCTCCTGGGGCTCCCCATCCAGCCAGAGCAGCAGGGCATCTTCTTCACCCTGTTCCTGGCCGTGAACCTGACCACTGTGCTGGGGAACCTGCTCATCATCCTGCTCATCAGGGTGGACTCTCGCCTCCACACCCCCATGTACTTCTTCCTGTGCCACCTGGCCTTCACTGACATCTGTCACCGTCCCAAAGATGCTCAGCAACATACATACTCAAGACCTGTCCATCCCTTATGAGGGATGCATCTCTCAAGCGTTTTTTTTTTCTTGTTCTCTGCACGTGTTGAGAATTTCCTTCTTGCAGTGATGGCATATGACAGGTATGTGGCCATCTGCCACCCACTGCACTACATGTTCATCATGAGAGAGGAGCTGTGTGACTTATTGGTGGCTGGATCTTGGTTCCTCTCTTGTTTGCCAGCCCTGATGCATACCTTCCTCATGTTCCACCTGTCCTTCTATGCAGACAACACTATCCCCCACTTTTTCTGTGATCTCAATGAACTCCTGAAGTTGTCCTGTTCAGATATCTCCCTAAATGAGCTAGCCATCTTCACTAGGGGTGGAATATTGACTCTCCTGCAATTGGGTACTATTGTGGCCTCTTATATGTGTATTAGTTTTACTGTCCTAATGGCCCCCTCCATGAAGAAATTCTGCAAAGTTATATCCACCTGTGGCTCACACCTCTTCTTGGTGTTTTTGTATTATGGGACTCCTGCAATGATTTTTTTCCTTCCTCACACAATTCCTACATTAAGGATGTAATTTCTTCAGTAATATTTCTAGAGGTTACACCCATGTTAAACCCATTCATTTATAGCCTGAGGAACAAGGACATGAAATTGGCTCTGGGAATACTTTGTAGAAGAGTTATTTGAGCCAAGTGAGAGTTATGTGCTCATGTTCTTACTTACCCTATAGATGCTTCCAGAGATATTCCCTTGAAATTGTGTAGCTGAATAGAGTATATTGCAAAAATGACCACACTAGGCTGCACTTTTCAATTTTGGTGTTTATTTAACCACTCTATGAATATGTGCAGATTTTGTGACTTGGTTTAATTACTAGTTTTGTTGGAGATTTTTCTTATGCAACAAAGGCCTACCTGGCCAGTCTTCATGGAGGAGGCTTCCAAGTCACTTCCAGCTACATTGTTCCAAGTCCTGTGTCTGAAGTAAGTCTTACTTCATTGATAGGGCCTTACTTTCAAGTTCTGTGAGATAAAGAAGGCCTATGGCAATAGCCTGTGTAATCTTGGGAGTCTCTTGGACTACACTGACCAACAACTGGAAGGGAGGTTTCTCCTGTCTGGCACTTTGTTTCTTGTTATAAAGCCTTCAGACAAGTATACTATTCACCATTCTTCAGAAAATCTTCTTTTTGCTACAGACAGAGTTCCACAACTGGTCACATGGACAATATGTGTTTCAGAGATACCCAGATCTAAATGACACATCTACAGTGGAATATCTACTCCTAAAGTTCACGGAACATAATAAAACAGGGGGTAGAGAGAATACTAACACACGTCTCAACTCTCACCAGTGACGCTTCCTCATACAACAAAGTGTGATACACACAGAAAGCCACAATGGGCCAATGTCTAGAGAATAAGAGACTGCAGAGAGTGTGTACCTGGGTAGGACTCCTATATTAAACCTCATCCACCCATAGCTCAGGGACGATTGCAGAAGAGAGGTCCAAAAAGACTTTAAGATCTAGGGTTGGTGCATGACCAAAAGGATACAGTCTTCCATGCATCTGGGAACTTGCCCATATGAACTTATGGCACTGGTGCCAGCATGCAAATTCAATAAGACAAAAACCCAGTATAGAACTAGGGATATGGGCAGTAGGCCCCATCCTTAGTCAAAGAACTATTGGCAGCTGATTACTACTGGATGACAGATAGTTGATCTTCTTTAAGGGAGTGACTCTAGATAGGCTGACTAGACCCCAGTGGATGAACTTGCACTGAGGGACATCTGGATACACAAACTTGATTCGATAAGCCTTAACAGATATAATGCATGGAACGCTGTGGGGAGGGGGGTCTATGTGGGTGTGGAAGTGGGAGGGGTTATAACAACCTTGAAGATGTTTTGTATGAAATGCACAAAAATTCAATAAAAATTATACACTTGAAAAAAAGATAGCAAAAAGCAACACCAAGCCTCAATCACAAAAAAAGAATGGAAAGAAAGAAAGAGTACAAAGATTAGATTATCAAGATAAGGTAAATAACCATAAACAAATCAATAAGCATCATGACCCCAAGGTCCATGACCACTGGGACACAAGGAAGAGCCAAACCTACACGTTCCTTTAGCTGAGAAACAACACTAAAGCATAGAGAATCTGCTCAATGGAAACCCTCAAATTAGAGAAAGAAACACATTCAAACACAAGAGGCATTTAGAACCCCAATATGCATTACCAAAAAATTTTTCCACAGCATATTATAATCATGACATTAAAAATACAAAGCAAAGATCTGGTAAAAAGAGCTGTAAAGGAAGAACCAATTTATTTCCTTAGTATTTTTGTATTTATGTCTGTTTATTTCTTTGTTTGTTTCTACTTCATTAATTTCAGCCTTGATATTTTAATACATGAGGTCCAGTGAAGGCTGTGGAGGCATGGATGGGGGTGAGGATCTAAATTGAATTAAGAACTGTTATATAAGATATACAAAAGCTCATTAATTTTTTTTAAAAAAAGAAACACGCATTTATGATGAGATATTTTCCTTCAGAAATAGGAGGTCTATATATTTTGATATCATGACAAGTTTCTATGTAGCTATAGTTAGGTGAGACAATGTGTTTGTAAACATCACTTTTATACTTGGGGCTGGAGAGATGGCTCAGTGGTTAAGAGCACTGACTGCTCTTGCAGTGAACCCGGGTTCGATTCCCAGAACCCACATGGCAGCTGCAAATCATCCTCAACTCCAGGTCCCGGGGAATCTGAAGCCCTCTTCTGACCTCTGCAGCATTGCACAACACGGGTACACTCACATACATACAGGCAGTACACTCATACACATAAAAAATAAAAATAATCAAGTTTTTTTAAATTAAAAATATTATTTTTACACTTGACTAGAAAGGGTAGGGTGTAATACATTGATGTAGTAGAAATGGCTAAGGCTAAGATCATGGGAAATTGCATATGACCTTCTATGTCTTTAAGTCAGCAAGATCTAGAAGACAGGGAAGGAAGACAATTAAATCAGAGGATCAAAAAAGGAGGAGGGAAGACAGAGTAAGGAAATGTTTTGAGCTTATCAGTGACAGGAAGTCACTGCATGAGTTAGCTTATGACAAACAGTAATCCCAACACACAGTGATTTAAATGGTAGCTCATGTAGTAATTCTACAGTCTGGCAATTTTGCCTGGAACCACATTAAGATGGATGGCACGTCTAGACTTGGCTCAACTCAGATCATCTCAACTAGGACTCATCAATGCCATAAACTCCCTTTTTATGTCCACTTTTGCTGGTGAAGTGCTAGCTGGAGCATCCTTTCTGCACTTCTTATAGCCTTCCCTCTTCATTCAGACTATCTTAGATTAACTTATAAGGTAACCTATATGGTGATTTCATAATTACAAATACAGCAGGGATGAAGTCCTTCTAAGCATGCAAATCTCATAAACATTTCCACCAAAACTAAGAATCAAGTCACAAAATCTGCACATATTCAAGGAGTGGGGAAATAAACACCAAAATTGAAAAGCACAGACTAGTGTGGTCATTTTTGCAATTTACTCTATTCACCTATACAATTTTAAGGGAGCATCTCTGGAAGCATCTCTAGGATAAGTAAGAACATGAGCACATAATTCTCACTTGGCTCAAACAACTCTTCTACAAAGTATTCCCAGAGCCAATTTCATGTCCTTGTTCCTCAGGCTATAGATGAAGGGGTTTAACATGGGTGCAACCTCTGTAAATATTACTGAAGCAATTATATCCTTAACATGGGAATTATTTGAGGAAGTAAAGAAATAAATTGTTGCAGGAGTCCCATAATACAAAAACACCAAGGAGAGGTGTGAGCCACAGGTGGACATAACTTTGCAGAATTTCTTCATGGAGGGGACCTTTAGGACAGTAAAACTGATACATATGTAGGAGCCCACAATAGTACCCAATGACAAGAGAGTCAAAACTCCACCCTCAGTGAAGATGACTAGCTCATTGAGAGAGGTATCTGATGAAGACAACTTCAGAAGTTCATTGAGATCACAGAAAAAGTGGGGGATAGTGTTGTCAGCACAGAACGACAGGCGGGACAGGAGCAGGGTATGCAACAGGCCACTCATACAAGAGAGGAACCAAGATCCAGCCACCAATAAGTCACACAGCTCCTTTCTCATGATAACCATGTAGTGCAGTGGGTGGCAAATGGCCACATACCTGTCATATGCCATCACTCCAAAAAGGAAGTTGTCAACAGCTACAAAAAGCAAGAAAAAGTACATTTGAGAGATGCACCCCTCATAAGGGATGGACAAGTGCTGAGTCTGCATGTTGTTGAGCATCTTTGGGATGGTGACAGATGATAAGGAGATGTCAGAGAAGGCCAGGTGGCACAGGAAGAAGTACATGGGGGTGTGGAGGCGAGAGTCCAGCATGATGAGCAGGATGATGAGCAGGTTCCCCAGCACCGTGGTCAGGTACACGGCCAGGAACAGGGTGAAGAAGATGCCCTGCTGCTCTGGCTGGATGGGGAGCCCCAGGAGGATGAACTCAGACACACTGCTCTGGTTCCCCCTCCTCATGGTCCTCTTCCTGTTGTGAATGAAGGAGAAGAAAATATTAGAAACCTGAGATCCTCACCAGGCAGACATTATATGCTTTTTTCCAGGAGACTGCGTCCAAATTCAGACAAACTCCACACTTTATAGTCTGAATCTGATTGGAATCATCCTAAGCAGAGAGAAGACATTTCCAATGCTAACAAGTGGCCTTTAAGAAAGAATGCAAGTTTGTTCACTTATTCATATATCTTTTCAACAGTGTTTTCAGCATTGGAAACAACAGATCATAAAATTCCCAGTTGGAGCACACATTCTCTAATCATTTCATAGAATATTGAGCAAGAAGTACAGGCTTCACACCAGGAGACTTAAGATGAGCCTTGATTCTAAGATTAACTTCTTCAGTTTCCATGGGCCGCTTTCCCCGTCTACATGAGTTCCTTCTATAAAGCATAACAATGTTACCTAGTTATATAAATTTGTTGGAAATCTAGGTTAACGCAAATAATGATCTCAGAGCAGATCTTTAAACGTGACCATATTCAGCCATGGTCGTTACTACAGTAGGACAAATTGAGGAGAAAATTCCATTATCAAATTCCAGGAACTCAGAAAAACAGAAGATTGAGGTGTTATTAGCCATACCCAGTTCTGACATTTAAAAAAAATCACTAACCTCCTGGAGTTTCACAGTCCCAGCAGATGTAGGGGCTCAGAATCTAGACCATGGTGATGGGGATTAAATCCCTAACAGCAGCAACGACATAGAAGCTTGATCTTTTCATTCCACCTCACTATCCCCCTCCACTCCATTCTTCCTGCCCTCTTCCTATCCCCTCCTCTCTCTCTTCCTCTCTTCCTATCTCCTTCCTTCTTCCCTTATTACTCTCCACTCTCTACACTTCTTCTCTCCCTCTTTACCAATACAAGGATTCATTTATAGTAACAGACCCTAGAAACTTCCATGCCAGAATCCCACGAACTTTACTGTACTTTGAGATTTTGAGTATTCAACTCATAATAGATACATAGTCATCTAATTTATTGCAATCTTAATCATAATTGGTGCTGAGTGAGTTCTTACTAGGACAGAAGCAATTAATGTTATATTGATAAATGTAGGCATGAGAATACTAATTCTCTGGGGTGTTAAATATCCCAATCACTGCAGTGGTACCTGATGTAGTCACATTTCCAAACTTGTCAGTATGATCAGATGACCTACTCATCACCATTCCACTGGTCCTACACCTTCATTCATTAGGAAATCCAGGATGGGCTCAGTGTTGCAAACCTGCAATCCCAGTACTTAAGGAAACCAAAGCAGGAGGATCATGCGCTTGAGCTACTATCAGCCACATATCTAGTTCTGGGCCAGCCTAAGTCACATAAAGAGGTATTACTTCAAAAAATGAAAGGAAGAGGAGAGAGATGAAGATATATATATATATATATATGAAGAGAGAAAGGGAAGAAGTTAGTTCTCAGCTAAGACTGAAACAATTTCAGTTTTTCAAAGTTACACCATGTGACCAGCATGAGATGATCCTGTAGTTACTGTGTACTTTCAAAGCTGGACACTTTCAGAGACGAAGATGAAACTACGTAATGAATATGTCTGAACAACTGGTCTCCATCAAGCCTTCCCTGGGAAAACCCGAATATACACTCACTAATTCATATCAGACACTAAATTTGCAGCACTTATGTGATTTAATTCCAATAGTCATCAAAAATTTACATGGTGCTTCTTTTTTCACGGGGTGTCTCTAGTCCCAGGTGACCTGGAAATCACTACGTGAACCAGGCTGGCCTCCATCTCCCAGGGAGCCTAAAGTTTCTGCTTCCCAAGTGCTGGAATTACAGGCCCATGCCACCATGCACCAGCATTACTAAGTGTTTCTAAAGCAGACATTCAAAGGTTTGTTTTTGGTTACTGCTGGTATTGAAAAAAGTTTGAAGCCTCCTGTTGAAGGGCCTATAGTAATTGCTTGATTCTGATCTTAAGAATAGAACTTATGACAGTTTTTGAAGTGCAGCTTGGCACCTTATCCAGTTAGAGTTAAATCACAGTTGGAGATCACATTCAGAAGAGCAGGAAATGTAATCTAGGCAATTGCCCCCACCCCAAGGCACAGGTATCTCTAAGAACAGAGAAGACAATTGTCAGTCAGTGGGAATCAGGAAGAGCACAGCAACTTAAACCTCCAGGGAGATCTGTCCACCCACTGGCAGTGACTAAATCAAACATTTTCAACTCACACATGTTTGAATAAATATCCAGAAGTCAGAGGTCAAACTTAATGGCTAGATAAGCAAAAAGATGACTTTTATTACAATCACTCTGTGAAAGAGGCAGCTGGGCACACACTCAGGAATGAGGAATGGACGCCAGCTGGAATTTGATGAATAGTCTCCAAATAAGTCTGCTTCCTTTATTTTGCCAAAGAAATCCACCTTGGATCTTAATGAAGTGAATATTTATAACACAGAACATGCCTAGATAAATCCTAAGTGCTACATTTTATAGTTTGGGCTACTGAGCTTCACAGATTTGATCCCAGTGTCATAACACTATGGAGGGTCAAAATTAGAGATACGAACCAAGAATGGGAATATGGCATTGATGAAAGCTAGTAAAGAATAGATCTCCCTGCAGAATTTAGGGGACTTGAATTCATATGGACCAAGAGCTACTTTTATAGCTTAAGGAGGGACATCTTGGGAGCTGCATTGACTAAAAGGAGATAAGTCCTGAGTGGAGAAGGTAACTGTGAGTTTAGTTCCCGAAGGTAAAATGTGTAGGTGTGTACACAAACACAAATATTACAATACCATACCATAGCTTTAGTTCCTAGTCTTTTATAGATTAGAATACAAGTGTGTTGCATAAGAACAATTGCATGACCAAGAGTCATACAAGCTACATTTCAGCAATCATATATCTCTCTGACCAAATGTCATTCTCCTTTTATAACCTGTACTCAGTAGGTAGAAACAGAACTTACAAATAGCTGATAAAAACTGCCACACACCACAATACACATTAACATCACATCCAGCCATACGATGCACACACACACACACACACACACACACACACACACTCACACACACACACGCACACACACACACACACACACTCACACACACACACGCACACACACACACACACACACTCACACACACACACGCACACACACACACACACACACTCACACACACACACGCACACACACACACACACACACTCACACACACACACGCACACACACACACACACACACTCACACACACACACGCACACACACACACACACACACTCACACACACACACGCACACACACCGACTGTACTATATCCATAGAAACACTCATGCAGTCATTCAGTGACACAGTGCATCAACCTTCATACAAAATATACAATCAAGAAGACATGATTTCCAAATCTTTATACTCTACATCTGTGTTTCTTACATAAAAAGTCACTCTATGAGTCAATTCCCTACTAAATACACTGTATTAATACAAAAACATAGAAAACATACATGTTCTCACACAAATACACATAGTGTCAGGAAATGATTCCTTATCTTCTTCTGATCTTTGATAATCCCTGACAAGTTCAAGTATCTTCTGTCCAAGGTTACATCCTGAGCCCTCAATTTCTGTTCACAAAGAAGAGGATCTCAAACCAAGAAGAAGCTTTCCTGCCAAAGGGTCTACTGGATGCTCCTGTTCGTTTTCAAGCAGCAGTAAAGTAGGAAAGATGTGCATCTACCAGCAAGATTAGTGCCCAGGGGAAACGGTCCAAGCTTCTAGTGAGAAAATGAACCAGCATGCACTAATTGTCCAATTTCCTGTATTGCCCATGGGAGGGGATCTGTGAAGGGACTATATGGGCTGAGGCACAAGAGACCCAGAAAAAAGTGTGCTTGACCTTGATGCTGGTGTCATGAGAAGCACCAGTGGCCATGGGAATCATGGCTGCTGATGTAACCAAGTGTGGTTTGAAATAATCATACATCACATACTGTCCATAGACAAAGCAAGGCCTGTGCTCACAGCCTCCCACAACAGCAAATTCCAATGTCTCTGCACTCTCATATCTCATTTCTTCCTTAGAGATTGTAGGTCTCTGCATTTCTCTGAGAAACTGCACAGAGAAAGTCCTGGCACTTGTTCAGGAAGTAGAATGATGGGACTGAGTCCAAGGTCATTAAACACATGCTGACCACAGAACAGTACCTGCTATGTCCTTTATTCACTGTGTACCCTAACCAAAGGCTGAAGTTCTCAGCTAATAAGTAATAGGAATCGTGAAAAATTAGAAAATTCACTGATACATGTAGTATATATTCAAATCATAACTCCCTTGCACAGTAGTGGTGATATATAAATCAGATATATCTTCAATGTATATTAAAAGAAAACTACTAACAAATGTCATCCACAGATTGGCAGAGTAGTTCCTTGGCTCTATATTGCACCTCTCAAAAATCCGATTAACAATGATATGAGCATGGCCTCATAATCATCTAGAAACCGAGAGTAAATTTAGGTCTTCCTGACTGCATTGTTCTTCTAACAAACCCAGACAGTACCACACAGACAAAGAATTAATTCTTCAGGACTCATAGAGTCTACAATTGACAAAGAGGGCTGAAGGCTGACATTCATCTTCTCCACCATGCTGGGAACCTTTACAGGAGGCTCATTCTGTCTCATCCCAAGAGAAGGTTGGGGAAGACAAATAGAGTCAGGCTCCATACAATAGGGTAAAAACAAACCTGAGGGGATGATATCAGTGGAAAAAGTATATGGTTGTCTGTAGTTTTGCTTCATTCTGGCCACAGATAAGCAATACATATTAGAGATAATTCCACTCTGAAGAGAGCTCAGCCCATGGGTCCTCAGGGCTTGAGCTCTGCCTGCCTTTCCCACATTTCCAAAGTGCTCTTGTGGAGCCTTCACTGGATCCATCCAAACTACCTACTGCACTAGCCCAGATGTCAGGAATTCCAACCTGGGAGATGCTGGTCACTGCAGATTTGACTAGGACACACTCTAGTGGCAAAAACAACAGTAAAATCTGGATACTCTTAGGGTTTACATAGTTCTATACTAGTAACAGTTCTTTACTGGAAAATTTAGATGAAGGGTGTATAAGAAAGGCACAAAATATTTTGGAACTTTTCTGTAGATCTATGGTATTCTGAAATTAAAAAATTTCCTAAAAAATAAATAACAATCTGAGTTTCTAGGTAAGATTATGGACTAAAGAATGCCTCTGTGAGAGCCTGAGTTGAGATTCAGAATAAGAAAAAAACATATTTTGATGGCCCGCAGGCCTCTTTCCAGGTTAAGTCGATGGTGCCCTCCTCACCTTGACTCCCCCAGCCTCATTCACCCTCCCATCTCCCCTGCACATCTCTCCTCCTAGCCTGGGTCTTGTGCCATTCCTTGTCTTGGCACCCCAGACACCTGGGGAAACACCACTGCTCCCGGATCCATTGCATCCAGACCAACCCAATTCCTTCTCAGGAACCCAGGACCACTCTGGGCCTGGCCAGCCCCACCTTCCTCTGCTACTCTGAGCTGCACAAATCTTCAGCCTCTTTCCTGGATGCCGGGGATGACCTTTCCACTTCCTGATCCTTTGAATCCAGACCAATACAGCTCCTCAGTGTAGTCCCCAGGAGCCCTTGGGGCCTCTTCCAGCCCCCCTCATCCTTTGCATCTCTGGGTGGCACAGCTACCAGCTGCCCTAGACCAGTATCTTTCCCGGTCTCAACTCCCAGGAGGGCAGTCCAACCATCAAATTCCTGAGGCCAAAGTCTTCCCTGGAGTTCCAGACACCTTAGGAGAAAGCCTGAGAACATCTGATCTTCATCTGACTTGGGCCTCTCTGTGAACTCCTGAAGACAAAAGCAATCTGGCCACTCCAATATAAAATCAAAAGAGAGAACAGGAAGCTTAGAGGAACCAGCTTTTCATGACCAAAAAGTAAACCACAAAGACACATAAAGTTTATAAAAAGAAGCAGATCTAAACTTGAGGCTTGAGTTTCACTCAAAAATCAGAAACTACAAAAAAATTCACATGTCAAAATCATGGAGAAAAAAATAATAACATGAAAAACCAAAATAACATATCCCCACCAAATACCAATAGTCCTCTAGAGGAGCACAATGAGAACCCCCTAGAGATAATTCAGGACATGGATCTCAAAAGAACAATGAGAAACATGAGGAAAGAATTCAGTGAATTTAAAGAACACACAAAGAAATCAAAGAACTGAAGAAAGATGGGGATAAACTTCTGAATGAATTCAGAAAAGACCTGGAAATATTGAAGACTACTCAGGCTGAAATGAAGAAGGAAGCAAAACACGCAGTAAGCCAATTAGAAACGACAGGAGAAAGCCTCACCAATAGGATGAATGAAATGGAAAACAGAATATTAAGACTGGAAGATAAAGTAGACGAAATAGACCACTCAAGCAAAGACTATGAAAAATTTAAGAAAGCACAAGAATGGAATATGCAGGAATTGTGTGACACCATAAAAAAGACCAAACTTATGAATCATAAGCATACAGGAAGGAGAAGAATCCCAAGATAATGGCATGGGCCAGATCTTCAACAGAATCGTGGAAGAAAATTTCCCAAAATTAAAGAAAGACATGCCCATACAAATACAAGAAGCATATAGAACACCAAACAGACAGGACCAGAAAAGAAACTCTCCATGGCACATCATAGTAAAAACACTAAGTGGATAATGAAAATGTGATTCATTTATGGGATGGAGTTTTACTCAGCAGTAGAGAAAGATGAATCATGAAATCTGCAGGTAAGTGGATGAAAGTAGAAACTGTTATACTAAGTGAAGTAACACCGACTCAGAAAAAAATCGACATATGTTATCACTCATATGTTGATTCTGGAACCAAATCCTGACAAGTGAGTATTTATCCAGACATAACTACAGGAACCAGGATAATGGAAAGGAACCAGGGATGTAAAGGAAAAGAAAGAACCTGAAAGAGAAAAACAGTAAGAAATAGGCCTTAATAACGGAGATATGGATAAAAATTGGGTTAGTTTAAGGAGGAGGGAGGGAAGTGTATATGAGGAACCTAGGGGATAAAGGGAAAGAAGGAGTTCAAGATAGGTAAGACCATAAGAGGAGGGTATTATTAAGGGAGAAAGGGGGAAAATGGAGACACCTTAATTGGGGAAACCATGATGGAGGGGTTAGATAATGCTAGATAGAAATAATGCCTAGCTAGTTTTAAAAAAAACAGAGGGAACCATATTACTCCAACAACCCACTGACAAATTATACATACAACTAGCTCAAGGAATATAGTACATGTCTAGGCAAGCTTTATCTGAGACTGTTTGGTCTTTGCCTAAGCTTTATCTACGTAGCACATGGTAATTAAAAGTACCAGACTGGTTGGAACTAATCTTCTTAGATATTTAACAGCTTGCTCCTTGCCCTCCTAGTTCGACTAGTTCCAGGGGACTATGAGCATCTCCCCAAATGTCCTATAATTGTGGTGGGTCGCCTGTCCTCTTGATCAAGGACACTGAGGAGACCCCAAGGGATGGACTTGAACCAGTGTCCAGTCTACAAAGAGGAGGGTTAACACAGAGGAAACATTTCCTCCATGCTTCCATGCGAAGCCACCCATGGTCGAGCAGGATCTTTGACTTATCTTCACATAGGCAGAACTGATAAAAGAAAGGAGCCAGGGGCTCCTCCCAAGCCCATGTGACCCCCGAGAAACAGATCCTCAAATGACCTTAAGAGTAAAAATAAGTTGGTTTATCTGGGCCAACTCTATGGCCTTAAACACCCGAAAGGAAAGTATAACCAAAGATTAAAGGGGCCAATATAATTCTTAAGAGTCCATTTGTATAGCTAAAGGTTACATAACAAGCAACAATGCCAGACAGGACATATTTTTTTGAGTTGTTGACCAGAGTGGCCAAATGGTCTCCCAGAGAGTAATCCAGCATAGAACTGGGAAAATGCACAGCAGACTCCCATCTTATCTAAAGGAATATTGACAACTGATTGCTGCTAGATGAGGAACAGCTCACCTTCCTAAAACAAAGACCTCTGGATAGGCTGACTAGATTCACCAGATGGACAATTAGTGGGGAATGGCTGGGGGTGCCGACAACACAGCGGACAGTAGCAGGGATAGCAGAGTATAAGGGCTCTAGTGGGGGGAGAGAGGCTATGGGTGGGTGCCATCTGGGAAGTGGGTGTATAGTTGAATAAGATCGTTTGGGATGTTCTGTGTGATATACACACAGAAAAAATATCAACAACTTTTTTAAAATGCATTATATTTGAGGAGGAAGCATAAAGTTTACATCAAGTTAATTAGTAGAGGTGATGAACATTACCACTGAAATCTCCCTGATGACTTTATAAACATACACAGGCACCAAAGATTAGATTGCAAAACATTATATGTAGTAATAGTTAGATACGTACAGATTAGGGATGAATGCACCAACATCTCAGTGTTAGTAGCAAAACCAATGAGTGTATAAGAAATAGCATATTTTATAATGAAATGGAAATCTTTTTTGAGGGTTAAAAGCTCATTCAATTTTATGTCTTACAGGGCTTATACAGAGTTAAATATTGTATAATTGTATTGATTCATCAGCAAACCTAGAAATTTTATAGCCACTTTTAAAGGAGCTGTGTCTTGGCTCTGGAGAATTTTATTGGCTATGTTAAAGTTGTAATGATACGCTTCTTCTAAAAAATAATATTTAAAAAATGTAGAAAACAGCATATCTTGAAATGGAGATCTTTAAAGGGTAAAAACGCATTCAATTTTATATCTTACAGGTCTTATA
>NW_008340898.1:172561-181586 GCF_000622305.1 Nannospalax galili | reverse complement strand
TGGCTCAGTTCAGATAATATCAACTAGGACTCATCAGTGTCCTAAAATCTCTTATTAGGTCCACTTGTGCTGGCTAAGGGCTAGCTGGAGTATCTTTGCCATCCTCCATGTAGACTTTCCTCTTCATACAGACTATCTTAGGCTAACTTATATGTTGACTTTGTAAATACAAATGTTGCAGGGAAAAAGTCCTTTGAAGCATAGAAATCTTATGGGCACGTCCAACAAACATACTGTCACTCAAGTTCCCTCTGGGTCTCCTGCATTATCAAGCAACCATATAACATATCTTTATGTGCATTCATTAACTTACAAAGAAATGAGTACCCAGAGCCTTGCCCTGTGCCACAGCTCAGAACCCGCCATATCAGACCTTGCCATGCCCATAGCCACCACTAGCATTCCTTCATGCATCAGGGACCAGCGCTTTCACCCCAGGGTCATAAGAGTCAGGCCATTCTGTCTTTGAGCTGCTACACGGGCTGCACATTCCCCATGCACCATGTGTGCTACCCATGGCTCGTGGCTTCTATCCCAAGAATTCCAAGATGGCTCCCAGCAGCCCTTCCGTAGTCCACGCACTGTTGCAGGCCTCACCCATTGGAGGAACTAGCCAATTGGGAGACACATACTAATCAAATCAAGTCACACTATCTGCCCACATTTGAGGAGTGGGGAAGTAAACTCCAAAACTGAAAGTACAGCTAGTGTGATCGTCTCTGCAATTTATTCACCTACACAAGTACAAGTGGGTATCTCAGGACACATCTCCATGTAATTAAGAAGATGAGCACACAACACTCACCTGGCTACAATAACTTATTTTCTACAAGTAATCCCCGAGTCAATTTCATATCTATGTTCCTCAGGATATAGATGAAGGGGCTCAACATGGGTGTCACCTCTACAAACATAAGTGATTACATTCTTAACTTTGGAATTATATGAGGGAGGAAAAAAATAAATAATTGCAGGAATCCTATAATACAAAAACACAAGGAAGAGGTGAGAGCCACAAGTGGACAGAACTTTGCAGATCTTCTTAGACCAGGGGACCTTCAGGACAGTAAAACCAATAGAGATGTAAGAGCCCAAAATAGTACACTGTGGTGTACCTTGGTGGAGATGACTATCTCATTCAGGGAGGTATCTGAGCTGGAAAAATTTAGGAGTTCATTGAGATCACAGAAAATGTGGGAGAGAGTGTTGTCAGCACAGGACAGGCAAGACAGGAACAGGGTATGCATCAGGTCACACATACAAGAGAGGAACCAAGATCCAGACACCAATAAGTCACACAGGTCCTTGCTCATGACAATCATGCAGTACAGTGGGTGGCAGATGGCCACATACCTCTTATATGCCATCACTCCAAGAAGGAAGTTGTCAACAGCTACAAAAAGCAAGAAAAAATACATTTGACAGATGCACCCATCATAAGGGATGGACAGGTGCTGAGTCTGCATGTTGCTGAGCATCTTTGAGATGGTGACAGATGATAAGGAGATGTCAGAGAAGGCCAGGTGGCACAGGAAGAAGTACATGGGGGTGTGGAGGTGAGAGTCCAGCCTGATAAGCAGGATGATGAGCAGGTTCCCCAGCACCGTGGTCAGGTACACGGCCAGGAACAGGGTGAAGAAGATGCCCTGCTGCTCTGGCTGGATGGGGAGCCCCAGGAGGATGAACTCAGACACACTGCTCTGGTTCCCCCTCCTCATGGTTCTCTTCCTGCTGGGAATGAAGGAAAAGGAATGTCACAGTCCTGAGACCCTCACCAGGTAGACACAGCATGCGTGCTTTTTTCCAGCAGATTGCATCAAAATTTAGACAAACTTCACACTTTACAGTCTGAATCTCAGATTTTCTTCACTGACATGGACAGAACATTTCCAATGCTAAAATATTTCCTTCAAGAAAGAATACAAATTTGTTTACTTATTTCACACATGTTGTAAACAATGTTTTCAGCACTGGAAACATAATAATATTCTCTCTTGGAGCACAGATTCTATAAGCATTTCACAGCAATTGAACAGGAGCTACAGTCTTCCTGCCAGGAGGCTTAAGATGGCCTCTGCCTCTGTTTATTTTCACTGTCCTTGGGTCACTTTCCATGCATTTATCTAATCTCCTTCTATAAATCAATAATGCTATTATCTATGTATAAAGATTTGAGGGAAATCTATACAAATGCATGTAATAATCTTAGAGCAGATCCCTACACATGGTCATAGTCACCCATATTAAAAACTACAGAGAGACACGTTCATCAGGAAATCTGGTATCAAACTCCTCGAACTCAGAAAAACAGGAGAGTAAGGTGGGTTTTAGACTAGACTAGACTCAGTTACTGGCATAAAATATGATTAACATCCTTGAATTTCACAGTCCCTGAGGATGCAATAACACAGACACTAGACCATAGTGATGGGAACTAAATTTTGAACAGCAGCAATGACAGTACAAACATTTTCTCTTCATCAAACCAAACGTAGTCTCCTCCCATCTCCATTTCTTATCTCTCTCTTCCTGTCTCCTCCCTTCTCTTTCTCTCTCTCCTCTCTCTCCATATATATATATAAAGGAAATTTCCCATAGCAGAAATCTGAGAACTTAATCATGCTGTAGGATTTTTGAGGATCTACTCAATTTAAATTAGATTCATAATCGTTTACTTAAAACCAGTCCTGAAAATTTACCATAGCATCTATCATAACTGATTTTGAATGAGCTCATACCAATTGATCCAGTACCTGATTCTGTCACAAGTCCAGAATTTGTCAATATGATCAGATCCCCTGCTCATCACCACTGACCTGATCCTATGCCTTCATTTATTCTTTAGAAAATCCTGAATGTGTGCTGTGTTGTAATCCTTCGATCCCAGTACTTAATGAAGCCAATTAAGGAGGATTATGAGTGTAAGGCTGGCATCAGCTACTTATGAGTTCTGGGCCAACTTAGGCTATATATAGAAATCCTACTTCAGCAAAATGAAAGAGAGAGAGAAAAACAGATGATCAAAATACTTTTAATGAAATTCTCAAAGTGAATAAAAATGATTTTTGATATTTTGTTTATTATTTTCATTTTATGTGTATGAGTGCATTGCTTACATGTGTGTAAGTGTACCTGTATCATGCAATGCCCAAGGGGATCTGAAGTGGGTGACAATTCCCTGGAATTGGAGTTAGATGTAGATGTTAGCCACCACGTAGATGGTGGGACCTCTGCAAGAGCAGCTGGTTCTCTAAACCAATGACCAATCTCTCTAGTCTTTCAATAAAAATATTTTAAAGAAAGGAATTACTCAGGCACATCTGAAATTATTTCAGAGTGTCAATGCTACCCACACTCCTTGCTTGATTATCTCCTAATATTCTTGTGTCAGATGATAGCCTACTATGTACACTCACATTTGGACACTGTGAGAGTAGATGGTGACGTGATGTAATAATTATGTCTGCACAACAGGGCTATGTCAAGCTTTTTCTGGGCAAACCAAAATTCACATTCACTAGCTCAAATTATACATTAAATTTTCATGGAGCATTTATATTATTTAATTTCAACAGTCATCAAATATTTACTGAGTGCTTCTAAAACAAACATTCGAGTAGTTGTATTTTTTTCATGTTTTTGAGTGTGAAAACAGAGGTCGGAAACCACATACTGAAGTAGATCCTGATTCTGAGCATAAGACCTCTGAGAGGTTTTTGCAATACACCTTAGTACCTTATCTAATCACAGTTAAATCACAGTTGGAGAACACATACAGAGTTCCAGGAAATGGGATCCATGGAAAGATCATCACTACAAGGCATGGACACCTGGTAGTAAGCCACTTTAAGAGCAGAGAGGAGCAGAGGGGGAAGCACTCATGTAGAGGGAGGATAAGGGCATAGTAACAAACTGAGATCTGACAAAACACTGGTGCAGGGTGGCTCGGCGGGCCAAGCTGCAGGAGGCTCGGGCCAGCTGTGGGAGGCTCTCCCTTTCTTCGCGGGTCATTGGCCACCGTCCCACGAGGGCAGGGAGAGCAGAAGCGTGTTTTGTTTGGCTTTTTGTTTTGTTTTATGTTTTTTGCAAAACAGTCTTGCCCAGTAGCAACCAGTCTCCAATATTTCTCAATCTACAGCTGACCCACCACCTATTTCTCTCCTCCCTTTTGGGCCCTTGTTAATTAAGTTGACATGAATGACTAGAACTTAACATGTGTGGAATACATGAGATCTGGTGGGAGAACCGACAAGGCATGGATGGGGGAGGGGTTCTAAATTTGATCAAGGACTGTTGTATGAAATTACAAAACCTCAATAAAAAGCATATTAAAAAACCATAGTCTCCTTTAAATTTTAAAACAATTTATCATTTTCATTTAAAATACATGTAGTGATGGCTAACACTTGCAGTAGTTTTATATCCTGAATATTTTTTTCTAAATGCTTCAAAGCTTTGTATATTTATAGCAATAATTCATCTTGAAGGTATTTTTCTTGTGCAGTGCGGGAGGCTCTGGGGGCCAGCTGCAGGGTGCTCTCCCTTTCTTCGTGGGTCATTGGCCACTGCCCCATGAGGGCAGGGAGAGCAGAAGCGGTGAACGGGGTCAGGACGGCCAAGACAGCCATTCCGTGGAAACTGGTCACAGGCGCAGTGAAACAGCAGTGATACAGCTCCAGACACAGTGAAAACAGCTCCGTTTATTAGTGGGAAAACTAGAGAATTTATAGTGTGGAGGCAGTAGCAAAAGCCTCAGTTGATAGGTGCTCATAGTATGCTTTATTTACATGTGGCAGTGGGCTTCTGTCTTCCAGACTGTCAGACAGTGCCTGATTATCATATAGAAAAAACCTGCGGGTAGTTTTCACTTCAGGTAACTATGCTAAAGGCCATGTTTCAGATAAGGCCAGGCATCTTCACTTGGCGGCACTGTCAAAGTGAGCCAGGAAGAGAGCAGGAGGCCCCCTGCTGAAAAGGGGAGTTTTTCCATTTGGCACCGAGCCTCTCAGGGCTATCCGGACATGGAGAGACTGCAACCCTAACAGCAGGGTTTCCCAACACACTGGAATTTACTAATCCAAGGCTTTTGCAAGTCCAGACTCTGTAGAAGAAAATACAGAACTTAGAGATCAAATGAATGCTCAACTTTAATAACTATATAAGTAAAAGATGTCCTGATTCAAACCACTTTCTGAGTCAGGTCATCATTCTAACCACTAGACCACCAGGGAGGCTCCACTCTGTGTGAAAAGGACAACTGGAATCACATTCATACATGAAGAGGGGAAGGAGTGAGGTCAAGTGTAACAAAGGATATTTAAATGTCTCCACTTCCTCTGTCCTTGCCAAAACAATTTCCATAAGAAATGAGTCACAAGTCGAGTCTATCTCACTTATTGTGTGCTTATAACATAAGGTACATGGGGATAAATCCTTAGCCTCATCATATTTTACATTTATGATCTTTACAGAGTTCGACCCAATATCATAAAGCTATGAAGAGTCAAGATTAGAGATTTGAACTAAGATGTGTGTGACAGCAGAATGTAAGCATTTAGTCACTGTCATAGTCCCAAGAATCGACCCATGGCGTTGTTGAGGGCCAATGAAAAAGTGCCCACACATAACTTTGAGGACATGAAGTCGTATTTGCAAATAGATGCTCATTTAATTTAAGGAGGATCCTGCTATGAGCTTTCCGACATAAGAGGAGAAAGACCTTAGTGGAGACTACAGCTGTGAGTCTTTCTCCCTAACATACAGATATATACATGTATAAAAAAAGCACACATTAGCATACATTAACTTTAGCTCCAATCTACAACCATGCCAGAGTAAAACATAAATTTGTTACATAAAACACTTGAATGCAGGCACATGTACACATAAGCAATCACAGATGTCAGATCAGTAGTCATCCACATTAAGAGAACTATACTCAGTCTAGATAGAAACAGAGATTGTGTCACTTTGAAACAAATTTATACATAAAAAAACATTGCATGCCACATAACACATTGAACATGAACATCACACCCAGTCATAGGCACACACATAAAAGAACATACTATATACACAGAGATACTCATGAGGTCATGAAGTAAAACACAGTATTAAACCATCCCAGAAATATTCCATCAAGAAGAGATGATTTTCAGATCCCTATAACCTGTACTTGTCTTTCTTAAATGAAGAAGTGACTCTATACTCCAATCCTCTCCTAAACACATTCTATTAATACAACAAAACACACAAGTCATATGTGTTCTCACATAAACACACATATCTAGTACCAGGAAATGATTCTTCATCTTCTGACCTGTCAGAAATCCTGATGAGCTCAAATATGTTCTGTTCAGGCCTACTTCCTGAGCCGTCACTTTCTGTAACCAAGAACAGGAAAAAACTCTCCTGTCAAAGTGTCTACTGGATACTCCTGTGTGTTCTCAAGCAGCAGAAAAGTAGACAAGATGTGTGTCTACCAACAAGAATAATTCCCAGGAGGAAATAGCCCAAATGTCTAGTGAGAAGAGGAAGAGGCAATACAGTTTCCTGTATTGCCCATTGGGAGGGTCTGTGAAGGAACTAGATGGACTGAGCCACAAGAGAGAGGAAAATGAGCCTGACCTTGATGCTCATGTGAGAAGCACCAGTGATCCTCATCATCACAGCTTCTGATATAACTTAGCATGGTCTGAAGTAATCACAGATCACACACTGTCCCAAGACAAAGCAAGACCTTCCCTCACAGCCTCCCACAACACCAATTCCAACATCTTTACTGTTCATAGCTTATTGTTGTCTGAGTGTTTGCCAGTCTCTGTATTCCTCTGAGATACTCCACAGAGCAGATCCTAGGGCCTGTTCTTGAGGAAGCATGATGAGACTGAGTCCAAGGTCACCAATCACTGATTAGAGAACAGTGCCAGCTGTATACCTTATTCACAATGTCCCTAAGCAAGGGCTTAAGTCTAAACTAAGTAATAACACAAAACATGAAAGCATAAAATTCATGCGCAAATGTACTTACTCAAATTCAGAATGCTCATACACAGTAAACGTGGCAGATAAACTACTTATATCTTTAATAAAATGTTAGAAACAATACTACTGAAAGTGATATCAGCAGGTTTGCAAAATACTTCTCCAGGTTCCTATCCCCCTCAAAATATCTGATAAGAAACAATGTACAGATAAGAATGGTAAGTATTCTAGAAATGAAGAGTAAAGCCAAGACATCCACTCTGGACCACAAAAGTGGAAAAGTCAGGATAAAGAGTAAGAAGAATGGATCTGTCTAATTGCAACGCCCCTCCCCTAAGTCAGTAGCCGCCACAATTCAGAAGTGAGATGAAGGGGTAGAGAGATGGCTCTGCTCTTGCACAGGACTCTGGTTTCAGAACCAACACCCACATGATGGCTAAGAACCATCCTTAACACCAGTTTAGCAAAATCCTGTTGGGGACCCCTGCTGTGAAGTCGTAGTCACTCCATGTCCGGGTGGCCCACGGGCTCAGTTTCATATGCAGATGACTCCTTTCAGCAGAGTACCTGCCTTTTTCCTGCCCCCCTTTTTGAAGTCCCCGCCACAAATGCCCTAACATAAAAATGGCCTCTGGCTCTAGGAATACCATGCTTTCCTGTGATTTTTCAAGCAGTCTGACAGTCTGACAGCCTGGCTGGGGTCCATTTCCATATGCAAATTAGGCATCTCCAAAATACCTATCCGCTATAGCTTTTACCACTGCCCCTACTGTATAAAATATCCCAGTATTCTCTCAATGATAGAGAACTGGATCAC
Organism: Nannospalax galili; assembly: GCF_000622305.1. NCBI lineage: Eukaryota > Metazoa > Chordata > Mammalia > Rodentia > Spalacidae > Nannospalax > Nannospalax galili. The sequence goes on along the minus strand of NW_008340898.1, from coordinate 173,785 downwards.
TAGGAGCTAGGAGCTGAACACTTAATAAAGCTGTAACACGGACTAAGCAGAGTCCCGCATCTTACTACTGATCCAGCCTCTCCAGAGGCAGCATTCCTCCGTCACCGACTCGCGGATCCCAGCTTCAGCCGCCTCGTACTTTCCCACATGTTCTAGCGGCCGGTGGAACTCACATATTGAAGAAAGTACATGGGTGAAATCAGGGCGGAGACACGGCTGGACAACGCTCCAGCAACAGAGACCCACAGAGACACGGAGAAGCCCATGGGGCCAGACCCGCCTTCTTCCAGGGCGCGCAGCTGAGACCAGGGTACTGATACCCGCGGGACCGCACGTGCCATATCTGGCGCCCAACGTGGGGCCTCTGAACCTCGTGCCAGCTAGGAGTTGGTGCCCACAGAAACGCTGGATTCGTGAGTATCCCTCCCCCTCAGGAGGGTAACAAAAAATCTCTTCTAAATTTCCTCCTTTTCTTTTCCGGTCTGAAGTTCTCGCATGGGACTGCTAGGAACAGAGAAACAACTGGCGCTTTCTGGCCAGGGCTACCCCCTGGTGTTGGCTGAACGTCTCTCTGATCCCCTAACGGACCCCAACTGCCTGTACAGGTGTGGACAAAAGACCTCTATCTAGACATCTCTTTTAATATCAAAAACCTGGTAACGCATCGGCCAGTTAAAAGTCATAAGGATGGCCGCCAGCCCCTCAAATTTTCGGTAAGGTCTCGTGACTGGGAACCATTGGGACCCCCTGAAATTTTAATTTCAGGCACGTCCCCCTGGGAACCGTCACTTCACCCCACTTTTCTATCTAAACACTGCTAGAAAAAATCCCTAAAGTTCTAAGCTTTAGAGTCAGGCAGATTCTCTAGTCAGCTCTGTCAGCCTGCCCTCAAGCATTCAAGCCGTAGCTGAAACCAGTTCAGTGAAAATTTAAATTAACTAACCCCTGCCGAGCAGCCTGCAGCTCAAAAGCGGCTTCCAGAACAAAAGATTTAAAACTGCAACTTTTTTTCTGGAAACCTAGGGGCTTGTAACTTGCCAAGGCTCTTCAGCCCTCTAGTGTCCGACCACTGTAATAACATCTTCCCTTTACAATGGGAAATTCTGCATCACGTCAAAGAAAGCGCCAAATTTGTTCTCTTAAAACCCTGCTCAAATCTAGAGGACTTAAAATTTCAAAAGAAGAAAGCTTAAAATTTTGGAATGAGGTGTATCGGTTTGCATC
>NW_008340898.1:170664-172473 GCF_000622305.1 Nannospalax galili | reverse complement strand
AAAAGCATAACTTTCCTCTCTCCTTTTTCCCAATTATGGCAGCCATCCAGCAGTGCTTAAAAAATCCACCTAAAATTGAAGAAAGCTTACAAACACCAGAGAATAATAAAAGAGAGGTTTTAAGTGATAAAAAACCCCTGCTGACTGCCCAGTAGCAGATTCAACAACTCCAAAAATAAAATCTGACCAAGCCAGACAAAAACCACCCATCAGCAAAATTAATCCTCACCCCTCTCTTGCTGATCTAACAAGCCCAGATACTAACGCCCAAATTTCAAAAGTTTCCAGAAATGCTCAGGTAAAATCTCCTCCCCCTCCCCATCGGCTGCCTCCACCCCCTGCTGAGACATGCCTTACAGCCACAGAGCAGCTGTGTAACCTTAGAGACAGTGAAAGCTGCCAGCCTCAAAATTTCCAGCCTCAGCAGTCTCAGGACCCCCAAAACCCACCGGTAGAGGCTTTTCCTGTCAACTTACAAATAACCAGACAAAGCCCCCTAGGCTGGTACCCACTCCCAGCTGCCGAACTTAAGGAATTGCGCCAAGCTGTGCGTGAAGATGGCATTCATGCTCCTTGGACTAAATGTATACTACAAACATTTAATACTAACCTGCTTCCCCAAGATCAGAGAAACATTTGTAGATCTACCCTCCCCAGTCCATTATTTGTACAATGGGAAGACTTATTTAGAGATGAGTGCCTAATGCAAGCTAAAAGGAATGACACTCATAATCAACACCTGAGACCCCAACCAGGACAGGATCCACCACCTGGATTTATAGATTGGAATTATGACCAGCTTTTTGGTCAGGGTAATTTCTCCACAGGAATTCAGCAAGCTGCAATCCCTGCTGGCTGTATAGAGCAGATTCGCTTATGTGCATTACAGGCATGGGATCACCTGACACCATTGTCCACTGGGCCTGGAGAGACTTCTTCATTAACCTTTTCAAAACAGAAGCCAACTGAGGCTCTCCCAGATTTTATAATAAGAGTACAAGCAAGCTTAGATAGAAAAATAACAGATCCTGCAGCGAAAGCAATGCTTTTAAACAGCCTTGTTTGGGAAGGAATGACCCCTGAGCACAGACAAGCATGCCAGGGACTAAAGAATGAACATTATGACAAGTGTACTGTGGCCACCCATGACATTGGGACTGCCACATACCAAGCTTCCTCCCTTGCCCAAGCCCTTGCAGTTGCAACTCAGTCCAACTCAAAATGCTTTAAATGTGGAGAAACTGGACACTGGATAAAAAATTGCCCCCAAAATAACTCAGCTGCCATTCGACTCCCTAAAACCCTCTGTCCCCACTGTAAAAAAGGCTTTCACTGGAAAAAGGATTGTAGATCTAAAAATGACAGAGATGGCAATCCTTTGCCACCTTTAAACTCCTCCAGGGGCAGCCCTCAGCCCCGCTAACAAGAGGGAAGCCACAAACATTGCGGGTAACCAGTATTACAAAAAATGCCCATCCAAAATTAACCATAAAAATAGACAATAAACCTTTCAAATGCCTCCATGATACTGGGGCTGATAGAACCATCTTAAAGCAATCTGAGGTTACTCCACACTGGGAATTAATACCAGGACCCCAACTAGTAGGAGTAGGGGGCCCTCCCAAGCCTTTATCACTAAAAATTCCTATAAATGGGAGGACCCTGATGGAGAGGTTGGAACAATAAGACCCCTACTTGCAGATATTGCTACAAACCTCCTAGGACAAGACATCTTGGAAGACCTCAATGTAATTCTTACTAGTGGGTCTAAAGGGAAATGCCTTAAAATAGATGATGAGATGAAGTCCC
>NW_008340898.1:146706-170380 GCF_000622305.1 Nannospalax galili | reverse complement strand
CATCATTCCTCTTTTGCGATTAGCTTAATAGGCTTCCCAGGACAAATTGATAATCACTATCCCAAAGATAAATGGGTGTCAGTTATTCCAGTATTTCGCTGGCTCCCACCTCAGCTCTTCTGCCATAAACCCATAAAAGAAACTATTAAAGCTTTTACAGATGGAGGAAAAAAAGGGGCTGCATTGGTCATATATGACTCCCCTAATGACCAACCTATGATATATTTTCAAACTCTATCTGATAAATCCCCACAATTTAAAGAGCTCTTTGCTATCTATATGGCTCTTAATAAGATGGATAAACCCTTCAACTTTTATTCTGACAGCATCTATGCTGTTAATTTACTCCCATGGCTAGGTCATTCCTTTATTAAAATAGATGGCAACCCCATCTCACCTCTGCTAATTAAAATTTCCACACTGTTACAAAAATGGGTGGCTCCATTATTTGTCCAGCATATCAGTTCCCACTCCTCTCTCCCAGGACCTCTTACTGAAGGAAATGCCATAGCAGATAAAGTAGCCACCGCTGGAACTTTAACCTGCCAGCATAACAGATGCCCAAAACCTCCACCGTGCCACTCATATTAATTCACAAGGGCTTCATCTCAGGTTTCCCCACATTCCTCTCAAGCAGCTTAAGCATATTCTTAGAACCTGCTCTTCTTGTGCACCATTAATACATACTCCTGCTATACAACAACTGGGCGTCAACCCTAGAGGATTAAAATCTAATGCCCTCTGGCAGATCGATGTAACTCATGTCCCCCAATTCGGCAGACAGAAATATGTATTTGTAACTATAGACACTTACTCACACCTTCTCTGGGCTACTGCTCAGAATGGTGAAGGTTCAAAAAAGCTAATAAATCATATGCTTTCATCCTTTGCCATTATGGGCCTCCCTGCACAATTAAAGACAGACAATGGCCCAGCATTTACCAGCTCCTCATTTAAAAATTTTTGTGAAGCGTGGAAAATCACCCATCACACTGGCATCCCTTACAACCCACAGGGACAAACCATTGTGGAAAGGTCACAAAACCTTAAAGGACCAATTAAAAAGACAGGCTCAAACAACATATTCTCCAAATATTCAATTAACATTAGCCTTGTTCACCCTTAATGTACTTAATGTATATAGAGGGACAGATGCTCTGCCCATCACCCGACACTGGGCTCAAACACACCCAGTACCACCCATCATGGTCAGATGGAGAGACCCCTTTGGTGGACTCTGGAAAGGACCAGATCCATTGCTGACCACAGGGAGAGGATTTGCTTGTGTTTTCCCACAGAATCAACCAAAGCCCATCTGAATTCCAGCTAGAAATGTCCGACACCTCCCCGCCGATGAAGAAAATGGCTCGCATGACCCTGACAGAGACAAAGAAAAAAAGAGACAGAGACGACATCCAAAGCCACACCGGATCACGTGGAGAGAGATCCATGACCTAGTGGAAACTGCACACCAGAGATGTCCCCCTGGAGCTTCCTTCTCTGTCATTCTCATGGCTGTCTTTACCCTGCTTAGCACGCACGCTTCAGACAGCCCCCACTCTCCCTAATACCATGTTCTAGAGATATTATTTTTCAAGGAAAAAATCAAATCCATGGGACAATCGCTGCAGCATTGAAGTAATAACAAAATTCTACTCAGGTGCATTCTCTAGGTTCCCCACAGCTAACTTTCATGTCTCTCAACAGCTTCCAAGTCTGTGCTAACTCATAATATTATTCTACAGGAAAGACAGAGGACCAAATAAGATCAACTGTGTCCTAGAACAAGTTTAACTTTCTTCCCACCTACCCCAATGTCTAATTGCTTTCTTTTGTGTGCATCCAACAATAGGCCTTTTACTGATAGCAGTACCAGCTACCACCCTTCTCTACCCAGGAACAGGAAAAGACTTCACTGACTCTCATCTAAGTGGGTTCAAACAACTAACCATTCAGTAACATTTTCAGCAGCAAGCTTCCCCAGTACAGCATACATCGCTGTGTTAATTTCTCTTTGTCCACCTTTTGTATAATAATAATTGCATCCCAGGAGCTGCTAGCAGAGAAAAAATCTTCTCCCCCCTGCTGGCAGAGACCGAACTTACACTGGATGCTGGAGGCATTGCCATGGCGACAAGCTACACCTGATCCTGCCTTTGGCGATGCTGGAGGCGTTGCCATGACAACAAGCTGAACCAAGCAGTGACATTCGTGACTGACAGCCTGGAGTTTTCTCCAATAACAAATGAGCTCTCTCACCAGAACTGTGCTTCACAACAAAAGAACATTGGGCTTAATAACTGTTAAACATAGGGACTATATGATATTTGGAAAGATACTATTTCTCTGTAAATGAATCAAATGTTGTTGAAACCAATGTTAACACTCTCAAAACTTTGTAATCTACTTAGCAATCCCTTGTTTTGCATGGCTCCTATTCCTTATTGCCCTCTGATAATACTGTGTATTGTGCTTGCTCACTGTTTTTAAGATTGCTTTGCTGACAGTTACTGCCATTTGCTAAAAATCACTACAGGAAACAGGTCATGGTCAGTTATCAAACTTTGGATTTTCCCGAGATGAAATGAGTTGGCCCTTAAGGCTGATGATGGCACTTCTTCATATTTAAATCAAAGAGGGGGAGATGTTGGGGACCCCTGCTGTGTGAAGTAGAAGTTCCTCCATGACCGGATAGCCCACGGGCTCGGCGTAAATGCATGGACTCCTTTTAACAATAGAGTGCTTTTCCTAGCATCCTCCTGACTCACCTTTTGAAGTGCCCACCAATGCCCCAACATAAACATGGCCTCTGGCTCTAGGAGTACCATGCTTTCCTGTGATTTTTCAAGCAGTCTGACAGTCTGACAGCCTGGCTGGGGCCCATTTCCACACGCAAATGAGGCATCCCCAAAATACCTATCTGCTATAGCTTTTACCACTGCCCCTACAGTATAAAATATCCCAGTCTTCTCTCAATGATAGAGAGCTGGATCACTAGGAGCTAGGAGCTGAACACTTAATAAAGCTGTAACATGGACTAAGCAGAGTCCCGCGTCTAACTACTGATCCAGCCTCTCCGGAGGCAGCATTCCTCCGTCACCGACTCGCGGATCCCAGCTTCAGCCGCCTCGTACTTTCCCGTGTGTTCTAGCGGCCGGTGAAACTCACATATTGAAGAAAGTACACGGGTGAAATCAGGGCGGAGACACGGCTGGACAACGCTCCAGCAACAGAGACCCACAGAGACACAGAGAAGCCCGCGGGGCCAGACCTGCCTTCTTCCAGGGCGCGCGGCTGAGACCAGGGGACTGATCCCCGTGAGACCGCGCGTGCCATAAAATCCAAAGCCCTCTTCTGACCTCTGCAGGCTTTCTCCTACATGGGTGCACTTACGTACAAGCAGGCAGCACAATCATACACATAAAATAAAAATCATAAATAAAGTAGTTGTAGGTAAGCTAAACATAGACAATCCTCCTCACAGTTTGGAAACCTTCATGAGAGGACATTCAATCTGATCCCATGAGGAGGTTGGGGACTACTTATTGTGACAGGTAACTTGAGCTAAGATAATAACAAAAATTAGATGAAATCAGGGAAGGTGGCACTGGCCTTTGATCCCAGCACTTGGGACAAAGAGGCAGGTGAGTTTTACTGAAATTGAGGCAAAACTGGTCTATAGAGTGAATTCCATGCCACCTGGGGCTACAGGGAGACCATGACTCAAAACAATTGAGATGAGACTATCAGGGGAAAAGTATGTTTGCCCACAACTATGCTTCATTCTGACCAAAGATAAGAAAGTACATATGAGAGAAATTAGCCAATAATACCAACTAAAGAAACTCAGTCCATGAGGCTTCAGGGCTTCAGTGCTGCCTGACTTTCCCACATATTCCAGGTGCTCTTGTGGAGTCTTATTTGGACTGATTCAAACCACCTCGTGCATTAACCCAGCAGTCAGTAATTCCAATCTGGGAGATGGTGGCCACTGCAGTTTGGGTATTTGGGCCCCATGTGGTGAAAATAAACAGTAAGATCTGCAAACACTTGGAGTTTATGTACTCCTGTACAAGTTACAGTTCTTTACTGGAAAAGTAAGATGCTAACAGAAGAGAAAACATGATGATGTTTTATGGCAAAGTGATATAAAATTTTGTAACTTTTCTGTAGGTGTAAAAGAATTCTGATATAAAAAATTTCATAAAACATAACAATCTATGGTTTTAGGTAAGATAGTAGACTAAAGGCTGCCTCTGTGAGAGCCTGTGAAGAGACTGAATAAGAAAGGTAGATGTGAAGGCTGAGATCCTAGCAGACTCCTGAGAGAGTGGGTTTGGACTTCCTCCATCAGGGTAGCTGCTCAGAGCTCAGTAGACTGCCAGAGAGTGGCCGGTTCTGGCATCCCTCTGGCCTCCAAATACCAGAGGGCCTGAGAACCCAGGGGACAGCCTTACAGGCCCCAGATCCTGCCTCCACGTGGTGGTGAGCTTCCCTTAATTGCGCCATAGCATCCCCGTACCTGGCAATTTGTGAGGCCCCTCCCAAGGCCCCCAGAGAGATCTGGCTTTGGTTGGCTAGGGCTGAGATCCTAGCAGACAGACTGAGAGGGTGGGTTCGGACCTCCATCGGCCTAGCGGATGGGAACTCAGCAGACTGCCAGAGAATGCTGGGTTCAGGCTTCCCTCTGGACTACAACTATCAGAGGGCCTGAGAACCCAATGACAGTCTCATAGCCCCTGGATCCTGCCTCCACGTGGTGGTTTGCTTCCGTTAATTGCACCATACCATACCCTACCTGGAATTTTGTGAGGCCCCATCCAAAGGACACAGGGAAGATCTGGCTTTGGTAGGCTTAGGCTGGGATCTCAGGAGACCACAAAAGAGTACCAAGTTCTGGCCCCCCTCTGGCCTCCCTCTGCAATAGGGTTGACAACACTCAGGACTGCCTGAGAAAGCCTAGATCCTGCCTCCACATGGTGAAGGAAGACTGAGTGTACTTGACTGGAACCTGAATTGGGCTTCTGTAGGTACCCCTAAACAGCTGATCTGAAGCCATCAGTTCCCTCCAAGATAAACCTGAGAGAACCCGAACCCTGTACCAACCAGCTTTACATAAACAATTAAGAAAGTATCTAGGCACCCAGAAAATACAAACAGAAGCAGAGTTCAACTTAATTCTCATATCAGAATCATAAACAACAAAAAAATTCACATGCCAAAACCACAATGAAAGAATAATAAAATGGAAAGCCAAAACACTATGTCCCACCAAACCCCACCAATTCTGTAGAAGAGTTCTACAAGGGGAAGCGCCTAGAGATAACCCAGCACACTGAATTTCAAAGAACAATCATAAACATCATCAAGGAATTCAATGAATTTAATGAACACATGAAGAAACAAATCAAAGAGCTAAAAGAAGATAAGGATAAACTTCTGAATGAGTTCACAAAAGAGGAAGAAACATTGAAGAAAACTCAGGGAGAAATGAAGAAGGAAGTGAAAAACTCAATAAGCCTTGAAATAACAGGTGAGAGCCTCACCACTAGAATGAATGAAATGGATAAAAGAATATCAACACTGAAGTATAAAGTTGGAGAATTGGACCAGTCAAGCAAAGAGTATGAAAAGTTTAAAAAAAATACAGGAATAGAATATGCAAGAGATGTGGACACCATGAAAAGACCAAATCTACGGATCATAGGAATAGAGGAAAGGGAAGAATTTCAGGTTAATGGTGTTGACCAGATCTTAAACAGGATTGCAGAAGAGAATTTCTCAAAATTAAGGAAAGACATCCCCATACAAATACAGGAAGCACACAGAACACCAAATAGATAGGATCAGAAAAGAAACTCCCCATGACATATCATAATAAAAAAACTAAATGTGTAGTACAAAGAGAATACTGAAAGCAGCAAAAGAAAACAAGTTACATATAAAGGAAAGCCCATCAGAATTACAGGTGACTTATCAATGCAAACTATGACAGCTGGAAGAGCCTGGACCAAGGTATTTCCAGGTCTACATGATAATAGAGGCCATCCCAGAATACTATACCAGGCAAAAATATCTATTATAGTTGAGGAGGAAAGAAAAGTCTTTCATGACATGAATAGCCTGAAAAAAATAAATGTCAACAAAACCAGCCCTTCAAGGAACAATTGAAGCAATACAGAGAGCAGAGAGAGAAACAACTATACCCTAGGGGCAACAAAGATATAACATAGGAAACACAAAGTCACACAGAGAACACAAACAGCAATCAAAATGATGGCAACCAATACACACCTTTCAATAACAACCTTAAATATCAACAGACTGAACTCCTCAGACATAAGACACTGGCTAAATAAATGGATTAAGAAACAAAATCCAACTCTTTTCTATCTGCAAGAAACTCATCTTACTTTCAAGGACAGGAGCTACCTTAAGGTAAAAGGATGGAAAAGAATATTCCACGCAATGGCACTAAGAAGCAAGCAGGGGTTGTAATTCTAATATCTGACAAAATAGACTTCAAAGTAAAATTAATCCAAAGAGATAAGGAGCGTCATTAACCAAGAAGATATTACAATACTTAACACATACGCACCAAATTCTGGTAAATCCAAATTAATAAAAACAACACTACAGGGTTTTAAGACACAGATTAACCCCAACTCAGTAATAGTAGGGGACTTCAGTACCCCACTGTCTCCATTAGATAGGTCAATAGGACAAAGATTAAACAGAGAGACATCTGAATTAAATGATACCATACATCAAACAAACAGACCTAACAGACATCTTTTGAATATTCCACCCAAACACCAAAGAATACATTTTATACTCAGCACCTCATGGAACTTTTTCAAAGATTTACCACACACTGGGCCACAAAATACACCTCAGAAAATACAAAAATACTGAAATAATTCCATGCGTTCAATCAGACCATAATGCAATAAACCTCAAAATCAACACTAGACAGAGTCCTAGTCACTACACAAACTCGTGGTGATTGAACAACACACTCCTAAACAATGAGTGGGTGTGCTGTATAGCTTTAGTGTTGACTTGATGCACCTGGGTTGAAGGAGCCTCCATTGGGGAATTGCCTCTATTGGACTGGCCTGTGGCCATGTCTGAGGGGCATCTTCTTGATGAATGATGTGGGAGGGCCCAGCCCACTGTGGGTGGTGCCACTCCTGGGCAGGTGGGCCTATCTTGCATAAGAAAGCAGGCTGAGCAGGGGCCAGGAGAGCAAGCCAGTAAGCAGCTTCCTCCACGGCCTGTGTTCCAGCTCCTGCCTCCAGGTTCAGGCCCTGAGTTCCTACCTTGGGCTCCCTGATGAACTGCGACCTGGTAGATGTAAGCTGAATAAACCCTTTCCTCCCCAAGTTGGTAGTGGTCAGAGTGTTTTGTCACAGCAATGAAGAAACAAACCAGGACAGGGGGTCAAAGGAGAAATTAAGAAAGAAATAAAAGAATTCCTGGAATTCAACGGAAAGGACACTACAACACAACTCAATCTCTGGGACACATTAAGGCAGTCATAAGATGGAAGTTTATAGATCTAAGTGCCTACATTTAAAAATGGGAAAGAGTCCAAATAAATGACCTAAAACTGCAACTCAAGGCAATGGAAAGGCAAGAACAAATGAAACAGAAACCCAGCAGAAGAGAGGAAATGACAAAAATCAGAGCAGAAATTGATGAAATACAAAAAACAAAACAAAACAATATAAAGGGTCAATGAATCTAGGATCTGGTTCTTTAAAAAGCTAAACAAGATAGACAGACCCTTAGCCCAGTTAACCAAAAGAAAGAAAGTGCAAATCCAAATCAACAAAACCAGAGATGAAAGGAGAATCATCACAATAGACACCCAAAAGATCAAAACCATTATAAGGGAATATTTTTAAAATCTATACGCTACTAAATCTGAAAATCTAAAACAAATGGATGGATTTCTGAAATCATGGGAACCTCCAATTTTACACCGAGATCAACAGTATAAACAGACCCACAACATACAAAGAATTTGAAACAGTAACACAAAGCCTCACAACTAAAAAAGCCCAGGCCCACATGGATTTACAGCAGAATTCTACTAGACATTTAAAGAAGACCTCCAACTAATACTACTTAAATCATTCAAAATGATACAGAAGGAGAACTTCCAAATTCCTTCTATGAAGCCAGCTTCACACTAATACCCAAACCAGGTAAAGACACAACAAAAAAGAAAACCACAGACCAATATCCTTAATGAACATAGATGCAAAAATTCTCAACAAGATACTTACAAACCACATACAGACAGATTTCAAAAAGATCATCCACCATGATCGTGTCGGCTTTATCCCAGAGATGCAGGGACGGTTCAATATACATAAGTCAATAAACATCATAAACCATATAAATGGGCTCAAAGACAAGAACCACATGGTCAGCTCAATAGATGCAGAGAAAGCCTTTGACAAAATTCAACATGCATTTATGTTGAAAGTCCTAGATGGAATTGGAATGGAGGGAACATACCTCAATAAAATTAAAGCTATATACAACAAACCATGGCCAATATCATTTTAAATGGAGAAAAACTGGAAGCATTCCCATTAAAATCAGGAATCAGGCAAGGATGTCCATATCTCCACGCCTTTTGAACATAGTGCTTGAAACTTTTGGTAGAGCAATAAGACAGGAGGAGGAAATTAAAGGAGTACTAATTGGAAAAGAGGTCAAACTATCACTTTTTGTAGATGATGTGATACTATACATAATGATACTAAAGGTTCAACCAGAAAAATCCTAGAAGTGATCAACACTTTCAGTATAGGGTCAGGTTATAAAATCAATCTACAAAAATCAGTTGTATTTCTGTATATCAATAATAAGCAACTGGAAAAAGAACACAAAGAAATGCTCCCATTCACAGTTGCTGCAAAAACATTAAAATATCTTGGACTAAATCTGACGTAACACACCAAATATCTCTACAATGAAAATTTTAAATCATTAAAGAGATTGAAGAAGACACTAGAAGATGGAAGGACCTCCCATGTTCCTGTATTGGAAGAATTAATATTGTTAAAATGACCATCCTATCAATAGGAATATATAGATTCCATGCAGTCCTAATCAAAATCCCTGTGACATATTTCATAGAATTAGAAAAATGCTTTCTTAAATTCATACGGAGGAACAAAAGACCCTGGATAGCCAAAGCAACCCTAAGCACAAAAAGCAATGCTCAGAGATTACTATACCAGATCTCAAAGTATACTACAGAGCCATAGCCATAAAAACAGCATGGTACTGGTGCAAACACAGACACATAGATCAATGGAATATCATTGAATATCCAAACCTGAGTACATGCATTTTCAGCCACCTGATATTTGACAAAGGTACCAAGAACACACAATGCAGGAAAGACAGCATCTTCAACAAATGGTGCTGGCAAAACTGGATCTCTACCTGTAGAAGAATGAAACTAGATCCTTATCTTTCACCTTGCACAAAAGTCAACTCCGAATGGATCAAAGACCTCAATGTGAAACTGGAAACCCTGATTCTATTAGAAGAAAATACTGGCAATAACTTATGAGATATAGGTGTAGGAAAGGATTTTCTAAATCAGACAGAAGTTGCTCAGGTCAGAAATCAATATGTGGGACCTCATTAAACTAAAAAAACTTCTGTATAGCAAAAGAAACAATCAAAAAAGTGAGGAGAAAACCCACAGAGTGGGAAAAAAATCTTGACCACTGACACATCTGACAAAGGTTTAACATCCAGAATATATAAATAACTCAGAAAACAAAGAATCGAGAAACAAATGACCTAATTAAAAGATGGGCTGAAGATCTAAACAGCGAGTTCTCAAAGGAAAAAATAAAGATGGCTAAGAAATATCTCAAAAAGTGTTCAACATCGTTATTAATTTGGGAAATGAAAATTAAAACCACTCTAAGGTATCACCTTACCCCAATCAGACTGGCTAGGGTCAAGAGAACAAATGATACCAAATGCTGGCAAGGACGTGGAGAAAGGGGAATACTCATTCACTGCTGGTCGGACTGCAAACGTGTGTAGCCTTTATGGATAACATTTTAGAGAACGCTTAAAAAACTAAAAATGAACCTACCACATGACCCTTTTGTACCATACCTTGGCTTATACCCAAGGACTCATCCTGTTGTGGAGACACATGTGCAACCATGTTTATTGCTGCTCTTTTCACAATAGCTAAGAGATGGAAGAAAACAAAGTGTCCCTCAACTGACGAATGATTAACAAAAATGTGGAATGTGTATACAATGGAGTTCTATTCAGCGGTAAAGAAAGACGAAATAATGAAATTTGCAGATAAATGGATGGATCTAGAAACTGTTATACTAAATGAAGTAACACAGACTCAGAAAAACAAACAATGTATGTTCTCCCTCATATGTGGCTCCTAGCACCAAATCCTTTTAAATTCTAGGTCCTTTTAATAAGATATTATACAGCAGTCCCCTCTGCATGAAATAGCTACCATCATCACAACTTTGGCTGAGCCTAATTGCTAAATATATTCAAAATTAAGCTTATTGATGGTTGTGCTCATTCATTAAAGGAGTGCCAAGCAGGGTCACTGGACCCTCACCTGAGTATCCAGGCACTCTTCTCAGCCAACTAGTCCAGCCTTGGAAGACAAAAGAAAAATGAAGAAGAACAAAATTGAGGGATGCTTTTGGAAGCCCTTGTCAAGAAACTCCAAAGGACTCTCATATGAACATTTGAAAATTGCACTGTTCTTTTTTCTAGTTCCATGTGTAGAACTTATAGTGCTAATTACTCTTGCCTTGACTTCTCCTTCACATCTCCTATTCACGATTCAAGGACTTTCTTCTCCTCTTAGAGACAAGAGTTATGCAATTTGTGAGTCTTGTAGATAGAGCCACTGAAGGGATACTCCAATTGCCTCATCCTCCTACCTTGTTCAGCATGGAAGAAGCCAGAGAGGTCTGTGTCCCTATTCCTCCATTGGCAATTTTGGCAAACCCTTTAGAGTATGTTCAGAGCAACATATTCTGTTCCAAGGCTAAAAATGTCAAAAATATTTGGGAGCTTGTAGGTAATCCTTAAAAAGATTTTAGGGTTACCTCTTAAGAGGGGGGAATGTTGGAGGGGAGGAAGTGAGCATGGATTTGATCAAAACACTTTATATACATGTATGAAATTCTCAAGAAAGATTTTGTACATATTTTTAAAAAAAGAAAAAGAAAAGTAGATGCTATTCCAAAGAGAGAAATGGAGGAAATACTTCAGAAATTCACAGAGGAAGTGAAAGGATGCAGGGAAAGATTTGAAACTTAGATATACCACAAAGAGAATCAAGATGTCTGTAATTATAAAAATGCATATTTAGCATACAGTAAAAAAAAATCATGTTTATCTAAGGATGTGACAGACAGATTTTCCCCTAGGATCTATGACCTCTGCAACCATGTGTCTTTGATTGTGTTCACAGTGCCATACATGAGTTCCCTCCCAATCAGAGAGCTTTAAGAACAGTCAGATAACCATTGCTTCCTCCCAAGATAAAAGTGCCATTTTACACCACTATAATTTGTGTGCTGGTCATTGTTGTGTTTGTTAGACTTTGAAGCTGGGGTTGGACTGTTAATTGCTTTTCTCTCAGCAGTTTCCTATAATCCTCCAGAACTATATGAGCTAGTCTTCATGGAGGAGGCTTCCAGGTCACTTCCAGCTCCATTGTTCCAAGTCCTGTGTCTGAAGTAAGTCTTGTCTTCATTGATAAGGACTTACCTTCAAGTTATGAGAGACAATGAAGGGCTGTGGCAATAGGCTGTGTTATTTTGGGAGTCTCTTGGATTACCCTGACCAACAACTGGAAGGGAAGTTTCTCCTGTCTGGCACTTTGTTTCTTGTTATACAGCCTTCAGACAAGTATACTATTCACCACTCTTCAGAGAATCTTCTTTTTACAACAGATGGAGACCACTACAGAGTTTCATGACTGGCCACACAGAGAATATGTGTCTGAGGAATCCCCAGCCCTAAACAACATATCTACAGTGGAATATCTATGCCCAAGTCTCACGGAACATAGTAAAACAGGAGGTGGAGGGAACCAATGCATGTCTTAACTTTCACCAGTGAACATTCCTCATACAACAGAGCGAGATGCACACAGAAGGCCACAATGGGACAACATGTAAAGAATAAAAGACTGCAGAGAGTGCGTACCTGGGTAGGACTCCTACATTAAATCTCACCAATCTATAGCTCAGGGACCATTGCAGAAGAGAGGGCCAAAATCCAGGATTGGTGCATGAACATAAGGATACACAGTCTTCCAGGCCTCTGCAAACTTCCCTTATGAACTTATGGCAGTGGTGCCAGCATTCAAATTCAATAAGACAAAAACCTGGTATAGAACTAGGTATTATGGGCAGTAGGCCCCAACCTTAGTCGAAGAACTACTGCCAACTAATTAATCTTGGATGAGGAATAGTTGGTCTTCTTTCAGGGAGTGGCTCTAGATAGGCAGACTAAACCCCAATGAATGAAATTGCACTGATGGATATCTGGATTCGCAAACTTGATTTGATAAGCCTTAAACGATATAATACAATACATGAAGTCCGGTGGGAGGAGGGCGATGTGGTGTGGATGTGAGAGGGGTTATAAAGGTATTTAAGATGTTTTGTATAAAATGGACAAAAAATATACATTCAAAAAAAAAAAAAAACCAAAAAGCAACACCAAGACTCACTCACGAAAAAGAATAAACAGAAAGAAAGAGTATAAGGATTTGATTATCAAGATATTTCAAATAACTATAAATAAATCAATAAGCATCATGACCCCAAGGTCCATGACTTCTGGGATATAAGGAAGAGCCAAACCTACACGTTCCTTTAGCTGAGGAACAACACTGAAGCATAGAGAATCTGCTCAATGGAAACTCTCTCAAATTAGAGAAAGAAACACATTCAAACACAAGAGGCATTTAGAACACAATATGCATTAGCAAAAAAGTTTTTTTCCACAACATATTATAATTATGGCATTAAAAATACAAACCCTGTGGTTCAAAAAGTTGTAAAGGAAGAATCCACTTGTTTCCTTAATTCTTTTATGTCTGTTCATTTGTTTGTTTGTTTTTGTTTCATAAATTCAGCCCTGATTTTTTAATACATGAGGTCCACTGAAGGGTGCGAAGCATGGATGGCAGAGGGGATCTAAACTGGATTAAGAGCTGTTATATAATATGTACAAAAGCTCAAAATTTTTTATAAATAAACACGCATTTCTGATGAGATATTTTCCTTCAGAAATAGGAGGACTATATATTTTGATATCATGACAAGTTTTTAATGTATCTATAGGTAGGTGAGACAATGTTTGTAAATTTGACTTTTACACTTGACTAAAAAGGGCAGGGTAGAATACCATGGTGCAGTAGAAACAGCTAAGGCTAAGATCATGGGAAATTGCATATACATGACCTTCTATGTCTTGTAGTCAGTGAGATCTAGAAGACAGGGAAGGAAGACAAACCAGAGGATCAAAAAAGGAGTAGGGAAGACAGAATAAAGGAAAATTTCTGAGCTTATCATTGACAGGAATTCACTGCATCAGATATCTTATGACACATAATAATCCCCAAACACAGTGATTTAAATGGTAGCTCATATAATAATTCTGCAGTCTGGCAATTTTCCCTGGAACCACATTAAGAGGGATGGCACATCTAGACTTGGCTCAATTCAGATAACCTCAACTGGGACTCGTCAATGCCTTAAACTCTCTCCTTAGGTCTACTTGAGCTGGCGAAGTGCTAGCTGGAGCATCCCTTCTGCACTTCTTATAGCCTTCCCTCTTCATTCAGACTACCTTAGATTAACTTGTATGATAACTTATGTGAAAACTTCATAATTACAAATTGTTGCCCCCCTCTCGCTTCCACATGGGTGAGAAGCTGGGGCCATCTTTTCCTCCATTTCTGCCTCTAAGCATTTTGGCAGCTTGTGACTTCCATCCCAAGATGCAGGCCAGAAGACCCTCCCTCCTTCACTAACTCTCTGTAATCAGTTCTTCACAGCAGGCCCTGGGAGGAATCAGGTGCCTGCGACACACAAAGAAAGCAGGGACAAAGTTCTTCTAAACATGAAAATTTCATACAATTTTCCAAAAAAACTAGTAATCAAGTTACAAAATCTACACATATTCACAGAGTGGGAAATAAACACCAAAATTGAAAAGTGTAGCCTAGTGTGGTCATTTTTGCAATTTACTCTATTCAGCTACACAATTTCAAGGGAATATCTCTGGAAGCATCTCTAGGGTAAGTAAGAACATGAGCACATAACTCTCACTTGGCTCAAATAACTCTTCTACAAAGTATTCCCAGAGCCAATCCCATGTCCTTGTTCCTCAGGCTATAGATGAAGGGGTTTAACATGGGTGTTACCTCTGTAAATATTAGTGCAGAAATTAGATCCTTAATGTGGGAATTATTTGAGGAAGGAAAGAAATAAATCATTGCAGGAGTCCCATAATACAAAAACACCAAGAAGAGGTGTGAGCCACAGGTGGATATCACTTTACAGAATTTCTTCATGGAGGGGACCTTTAGGACAGTAAAACTAATACACATATAAGAGGCCACAATAGTACCCAATGGCAGCAGAGTCAATATTCCACCACCAGTGAAGATGACTAGCTCATTGAGTGAGATATCTGAGCAAGACAACTTCAGGAGTTCATTGAGATCACAGAAAAAGTGGGGGATAGTGTTTTCACAGAAGGACAGGCGGTAAAAGAGCAGGGTATGTAGCAGGGCTGGCAAACAAGAGAGGAACCAAGATCCAGCCACCAATAAGTCACACAGCTCCTCTCGCATGATGAACATGTAGTGCAGTGGGTGGCAGATGGCCACATATCTGTCATATGCCATCACTACAAGAAGGAAATTGTCAACAGCTGCAAAAAACAAGAAAAAATACAATTGAGAGATGCACCCCTTATAAGGGATGGACAGGTCTTGAGTCTGCATGTTGCTGAGCATCTTTGGGATGGTGACAGATGATAAGGAGATGTCAGAGAAGGCCAGGTGGCACAGGAAGAAGTACATGGGGGTGTGGAGGCGAGAGTCCAGCCTGATGAGCAGGATGATGAGCAGGTTCCCCAGCACTGTGGTCAGGTACATGGCCAGGAACAGGGTGAAGAAGATGCCCTGCTGCTCTGGCTGGATGGGGAGACCCAGGAGGATGAACTCAGACACACTGCTCTGGTTCCCCCTCCTCATCTTCCTTGTCCTGCTGGGAATGAAGGAGAAGAAAATATCAGAAACCTGAGATTCTCACCAGGTAGATATAATATGCATGCATTTTTAGGGGACTGCATCCAAATTCTGACAAACTCCACAATTTTTAGTCTGAATCTCACATTGGGCTTATACTAAACAGACCGAGGACATTTCCAGTGCTAACGAGATGCCTTTAAGAAAGAATGCAAATTTGTTCACTTACTAACACATCATCTAAGCAGTGTTTTCAGCACTCAAAACAGATAATAAAATTCCTTGTTGGAGCACTGGAAATAATCATTTCATAGAATATTGAACAAGAGGTACAGCCTTCCCACCAGGAGGCTGAGATGGGCCCTGGTTCAGAGATCTACTTCTTCAGTTTCCTGGGCCACTTTCCACGTGCCATTGATTGAGTTCCTTCTATAAAGCATAACAATGTTATCTACTTATAAAAATTTGTTGGAAATCTACGTTAATACAAGTAATGATCTTAGAGCAGATCCTTACACATGGCCATATTCGGCCACATTCATTACTACAGTAGGACAATTTCAGCAGAAAATCCATTATCAAAATCCAGGAACTCAGACATACAGAAGAGTGAAGAGTGATTAGCCAGACCCAGTTAGGACATTAAAAAACTCACTAACCTCCTGGAATTTCACAGTCTCTGCAGATGTATGGACTCAAAACTTGGACCATGGTGATAGTTATTAAATCCCTAACAGCAACAATGACTAGAAGCTTGATCTTTTCATTGTACTTCACTATCCCCTCTCTACTCCACTCCCCTCCCTCTTCCTATTCCCTCCTTTCTCTCTTCCTCTCTCCCTATCTCCTTCCTCCTTCCCTTATTTCTCTCTGCTCTCTACACGTCTCTCCCTCTTTCCCAATACAAGGATTCATTCATAGTAACAGACCTGAGAAACTTCCTTTTCAGAATCCCGAGAATTTGTCATGCTTTGAGATTTTGAGTATTCAGTACATAATAGATTCATAGTCGGCTAATTTATTGCAATCTTAATCATAAATGGTGTTGAGTGAGTTCTTAATAGGACAAAGGCAATTAATAACATTATATTGGTAAATGTAGGCATGAGAATACTAATTCTCTGGGGTGTTAAGTAACCCATCCCAATCACTATGGTGATACCTGATGCTGTCACATTTCCAAACATTGCCAGTATGATCAGATGCCCTGCTCATCACCATTCCACTGGTCTTATACCTTCATTCATTAGGAAATCTAGGATGGGCTCTGTGTTGCAAACCTGCAATCCCAGCACTTAAGGAAACCAAGGCAGGAGGATCATGGGCTTGATCTGGTATCAGCCACATGTCGAGTTCTGGGCCAGCCTAAGTCACATAAAGAGATATTACTTCAGAAAACAAGACGAATGGGAGCAAGACAAAAGGAGAGAAAAAGAGAGAAAGATAACAGAAGAGAGAAAGGGAGGAAGATAGTTCAACCCTAAGACTGAAACAATTTCAGTGTTTCAAAGTTACACCACGCCAACAGCTTGATTGTCTACTAATGGTCATACATGAGATGATTCTGTAGTTCACTGTGTGCTGTCATAGCTGGTCTCTTTGAGAGAGGAAGGTGAGACTACATAATGACTATGTCTGAACAACTGGTCTCCATTAGCCTTCGTGGGCAAATCAGACTGTACACTCACTAATTCACTAAATTTGCAGCATTTATGTGATTTATTTCCAACAGTCAGCAAAAATTTACAAAATGTTTCTTTGTTTGGTATTTTTTTCCACAAGGTCTCTCTAGTCCCAGCTCACCTTGAAATCACTATGTGAACCAGGCTGACCTCCATCTCCCAGAGAGCCAAATGCTTCTGCATCCCAAGTGCTGGAATTAAAGGCCCATGCCACCATGCACCCAGTATTACTAAGTACATCCAAAGCAGGCATTCAAAGGTTTGTTTTGATGTGCCTCCTAGTATTGAAACAGAGGTGTAAAGCCTCATGCCGAAGGGCCCTATAGTAATTGCTGGATCCGAATCTTGAGAACAGAACTTCTGAGAGTGTTTTTTTATGCTTTGAAGAATTATTATTTTTTAAATTTATTTATTTTTACACCCACTTCCCAGATGGTACCCTCCCGTAACCTCCCTCCCCCGTCTAGAGCCCTTATACTCTGATATCCCTCCTACTGCAGTTTTTTAAATGCAGCTTTGTACCATATCAAGTCAGAGTTAAATCACAGTTGGAGATCACATACAGAACACCAGAAAATGTAATCCAGGCAATTTCCCTCACCTGAAGGCACAGGTACCCGGCAATCAGCATCTATAAGAGCAGAGAGGAGCAGAGTGGACAGTTGTCACTCAGTGTGAAACAGGAAGAACATAGCAACTTACACTTCCAATGAGATCTGCCAACCCACTGGCAGTGATTATATCCAACATTTTGTAATTCAAGCATGTTTGAATAAAAATCCAGAAGTCAGAGGTCAAGCTTAATGACTGGATAAGCAAAAAGAAGACTTTGTTTCCAATCACTCTCTGTGAAAGAGGCAGCTGCACACACTCAGGAATGAGGACGGGAAGCAGCCATGTAGAGCTTGACAAACGGTCTCCAAATGAGTCTCCTGCCTCCATTTTGCCAAGAAAATACACTGTGGATCTTAGTGAAATGAATTATTGAATGTTTATAACACAGCAATTGCCTGGATAAATACTTAGGGTCATAATTTATAGTTCAGGCTACTGAGCTTCACAGAGTTTATCCCAATGTCATAAAACTATGAAGAGTCAAGATTAGATATTTTAACCAAGAATGGGAATATGGCATTGATGAAAGCTAGAAAAGAAAAATTCTCCTACAGAATTTTGGGGACAGGAAGTCATATGGGACAGGAGCTAATTTTATAGGTTAAGAAGGGACATCTTGGGGGCTGTCTTGATTAAAAGGAGGTAAGTCCTGAGTGCACAAGGTAACTGTGAGTTTGTTTCCCCAAGGTACAAATGTGCAGGTGTGTACACAAACACACACATTACATAACCATAGCTTGAGCTCTTTGTCTTCTATAGATTAGAATACAAGTATGTTGCGTAGTCACAATTGCATGACAAATAGTCATATAAGCTACATTTCAGCAATCATAGATTTCTCTGACTAAATGTCATTCTACTTATAACCTGTACTCAGTAGGTTACAAACAGCTAATAAAAACTGCCACATGCCGCAATACACAAGAACATCATACCCAGCCACACACACATACACACACACACACACACACACACACAAACTGTACCATATCCATAGAAAAACTCATGCAGTCATTCAGTGACACAGAACGTTCAACCATCATACAAAATATACTATCAAGAAGAGATGATTTCCAAATCTTTATAATCTACATCTGTCTTTCTTACATAAAAAGTGGCTCTATAAGTCAATTCCCTACTAAATACACTGTATTCATACAAAAACACACAATACATACATGTTCTCACATAAATACACATAGTGCTAGGAAATGACTCCTTATCTTCTTCTGATCTTTGATAATCCTTGACAAACTCAAATATCTTCTGTTCAAAGCTATATCTGAACCCTCACTTTCTGTTTATGAAGAAGATCCCAAACCAAGAAGAAGCTCTCCTGCCAAAGGGTCTACTGGATGCTCCTATCTGTTTTCAAGAAGCAGAAAGGTAGACAAGATGTGCATCTACCAACAAGATTAGTGCCCATGGGAAACGGTTCAAGCTTCTAGTGAGAAAATGAACTGCAATGCACTAATTGTGCAATTTCTTGTATTGCCCATGGGAGGGGATCTGTGAAGGGACTATATGGGCTGAGCCACAAGAGACCCAGAAAGAAGTGTGCTTGACCTTGATGCTTGTGTCATGGGAAGCATCAGTGGCCATGGGAATCATGGATTCTGATGTAACCAAGTGTGGTTTGAAATAATCATACATCACACACTGTCCGCAGACAAAGCAAAGCCTGTGCTCACAGCCTCCCACAACACTGATTCCAATGTCTCTAAGCACTCATATCTCATTTCTTTCTTAGAGATTGTAGGTCTCTGCATTCCTCTGAGAAACTGCACAGAGCAAGTCCTGGCACTTGATCAGGAGGTAGAACAATGGGACTGAGTCCAAGGTCATTAAACACATGCTGACCATAGAACAGTACCTGGTATGTCCTTTATTCACTGTGTATCCTAACCAAAGGCTGAAGTTCTCAGCTAATTAGTAACAGGAATCATGAAAAATTAGAAAATTCATGGATACATGTAGTATATATTCAAACCACAATTCCCTTGCACAGTAGTGGTGGTATATGTCAGATATATCTTCAATATGTGTTAAAATAAAACTGTTAACAAATGGCATCCACAGGTTGTCAAACAGTTCTCCAGCTCTATATCCCACCTCTCAAAAACCCAATTAACAATGATATGGGCATGGCCTCATAATTATCTAGAAATTGAGAGTAAATTTGGGTCTTTCAGACTGTATTGTTCTTCTAAGAAACCAGATTAGTACCACACAGACAGAGAATTAATTCCACAGGTCTCAGAGAGACTACAATTGCCAAATGGACCTGAAGGCTGGTATTCATTATCCCCACCATGATGGGAACCTTCACAAGAGGCTCATTCTGTCCCATCCCAAGAGAAGGTTGGGGAGGACAAATAGAGGCAGGCTATACAAAATATGGTAAAAACAAAACTGAGGTGAGGATATCGGGGGGGCGGGGATTATATGGTTGTCTGTAGTTGGGCTTCATTCTGGCCACAGATAAACAAATACATACCAGAAATATTCCTACTCTGAAGAAAACTCAGCCCATGGGTTCTCAGGGCTTGAGCCCTGCCTGCCTTTCCCAAGTATTCTTGTGGAGTCTTCATTGGACCCATTCAAACTACCTACTGCACTAGCCCAGCTATCAGGAATTCCAACCTGGGAGATGCTGGTCACTGCCATTTTGACTAGGACATACTCTAGGGGCAAATACAAGAGTAAAATCTGCATAAGCTTGGAGTTTATATGGTTCTGTGCAAGTAACACTTCTTTCCTGTAAAAGTTAGATGTCAACAGAATGGAAAACAAGATGAAGGCTGTGTGGGAAAGACACAAAATATCTTGGTAAATTTTCTGTAGATCTAACATATTTTGAAATAAAAAAAATTCCTAAAAAATAAATAACAATCTGAGGTTCTAGGTAATATGGTGGACTAGAGGCTGCCTCTGTAAAAAACTGAGTTGAGACTCAGAATAAGAAAAAAAGATTTTATTTTTCAAAGAAAAACCCGGGTATGCTTTGAAATTCACGAAAGAAGTAATAGGATACAGGAAAAGAACTGAAACAAAGATGTACCACTAAGGGAATCAAGCTGAACTCAACCTCCGAACCCAAAGTTTCCTGTGGGTGTGAAAGGGACTCAGTATAGGATTCCAAAATGTGTGTTGCCCTAACTGCAGGACAAGCTCTTTATGAGCCTTAAAGCCAGTTCCGTGTTTTGGTGAACCAGTAGTTTCACGCACGTGAGCAGTGGAAGAATTGCCCTTTTGTCATCCTGTGTGACTTGGAGGAAAATGACCAGGTATAAAACTCTCCTATAGGACTCTTGGTGCTTGATGGGGACATATTATTTGGGGTTTTCATATTATTTTTTCATTGTAATTTTGGTATGTAGAATTCTTTTGTTGTTTGTGATTCTGTTGTGAGATTCAAGCCTTACACTCTTGAATTGAAGTTTGTTTCTTTTTGCATACTTGATGTGCCTTGGTTGTTTGCTTATTCGGTATGAAAAGCTTGTTGGTCTAGGCTTCCTGTTCTTACTTTTGATTTTATCTTGGAGGGACTAGATGACTCTAGTCACGCTACTCATGAGTCCTTGCAGAGGCCCAAGTCAGACAAGAATCAGATGCTCTCAGGCTTCCCCCAAAGGCCTGGGTATTTCTACCCAGCAGGCACAGCACAATTTGGGAACCTTGTTAGGCAGAGGCTGCATTCAGGCAATCTTGGGCAGTCTGCCAAAGACTTGACCCCTACTAAAGTGCAGGGAAGCCTAGTCCTGCAGCTGTGGGAGGGTCTGTGGATGGTCCCAATGTAGGGGGGGAGAGCCACAGCTCAATTTGGAGAGCTCACCAACATGCCAAACTAAGAGATCTAGGGTGCTAATTGCAAAAGGGTCCTGTACCCAAGGCTAGAAGAACAGGATGTGCTGTTGGGGAGATTGTAGTTGCTCGGGCTACAACAAAGTCAAGGGGTACTAGGTGAGATCAGAATTAATGGGGGGAAGAATGGCTTCTGAAAACCAAGGCACATTGCAGGTGGAGACAGACAGGACAGAAGGCTGACCTTAGGACTGCAAAGGGAAATTGGCAGTGGGGACAGCCTGCGAAGGAGCTAAGAAACTAGACTGAAAAGTTGAGCTGGTCTGAGTGCAGGAAATTAGGACACAATGAGCGGGTTCAGACTAAGAGAGTGTTCCAGACATCTGGGGTGCTGAGAGCAAAAACAGGCCTGTGCTCAAGGCTAGAAGGAGAATAGGATAGAGGGTCAGGGGGAATGTAGTTGCTCAGGCTGTAGGGAAGTCAAGGGCCCATAGTGAGGATAATTCTTAAAAAAAAAAAACAACTAAACTTAAATTTACCATATGAACTTGCTCTACCACTCCTTGGCAGATACCACTCATACTACTCACACTACTGTAGCAATACCTGTACATCCATGTTTGTTATTGCTCAATTCACAATAGCTAAGAAATGGAAACAACCTAATGTCCCTCAAGAGATGAATGAATAATGAAAATGTGGTATGTTCACACAATGGCATCTTACTCAGGAGTTTAAAAACGAAGATGAAACCAGAAACTGTTATACTAAGTGAAGAAACAGATTCAGAAAAACAAGCGATGTATGTCCTTTGTCATTTGCAGATCACAGCATCAATCCCTTATATGTGAGTGTATATCCTTATATCCTGATGTAACACCAGGAGCCAGGAAAATGGAAAAGAACATGACAGTGAAAGGAACGAGCCCAAAAGACAGGAATAGTAAGACAGAGATGTTACTAGGGAGGAGATGGGGAAAGTTAGAGTGTTCGATAGGATGAGGAGAGAGGGACATGGAGGGGATGTGGGGAGGAGAAGTCAGAAGAGAGGGGAAGGTGGGAGGTGGGTGTTAGTGAGGGGAGGGTATGAATAATGCGGGAGTTTGGACTGGGAAGGGAGGAAGGAAATTGGATGGGGAACAGAGGAGAGATGAATGGAGCATGGGTGGTGTGGGAAGACAGAGGGAAATGTACCATCTCAGGAAGCCCCTGATAATTACACATATGGTGCCTGAATATTAGTGCATGGGAGCCCTGTGTCAAAGAGTAACAGTGACAGACACAAGAGACCTCCCTTCAAGTTGTTGGTCAGAATAGTCCAAGAGACTCCCAAAATAACACAGGCCACTGCCGGAGACCTTCGTTATTTTCCAGAACTTGAAGGAAAGGCCCTATTGTTGAAGACAGGTTATACTTTGGGCACAGGTCTTGGAGCAATGGAGTTGTAATTGACCTGGAAGCCTCCTCCCTGAAAACTATCTCTCATAGTTCTAAAAGACACTATGCAAGCTGCTAAGGAAGAAAATCAATCATTATTCTAACCCAGCTACAAAGCCTAATAACTACAATCACTGGCACAGCAAACTACATCAATTGCTGCAGTAGTGGCACTGTTATCTGGTGGGTAATCGAGAGCTATCTAATTGAACTTTAAGCCCTCTCAAAGGGAAGAAACTCACATGCAGCACTGTAATTGTAGGCAAATATACATGACTTGAGAGGTAACAGAGACTGCAGAAAAGCCTACCTCTGTCATACCTCTAAACAAATGAAATTTCTTACCATATGCTAAATATGGATCCTTATATTTTCAGACAAGTGCATCATACACCAGTCATCAAAGAGAATTTTTTTGCCAAAGCTGGAGGCCATTATATAGTTTCACAATTGGTCACACACAGAGAATGTACATCTGAGAGATGCCCAGTCCTAGGTGACACATTTACAATGGAACATCTACATCAAAAGTTCACAGAGCATAGTGGAACACGGGTGGAAAGAAACACACATTTCTGATGAGATATTTCCCTTCAGAAATAGGAGGTCTATGAATTTTGTTATCATGACAAGTTATGTATCTTTACATAGTTAAGACAATGTGATTGTAATATTATTTTTATTTAAATTATTTCTTTAATAACCACATAATTAGAAGAAGCATTTCATTACAACAGCATTGACGTATTCAATAAAAATTTCCAAATCTAAGATTCATATCTATCAAAATTGGCTGTAAAATTTTAGGTTTATATTTGATTTAATACAG
>NW_008340898.1:143313-146679 GCF_000622305.1 Nannospalax galili | reverse complement strand
TAAATTAAATGAGGTTTTAACGTTTAAAAAAGATCTCCACTTCGTTGTTAAAATACACAGTTTCATAGAGAAAAATTCATTTTAAGGCAATTGACATTGAGATACACATGCATTTCTAATATCTATATATCTGATTATTACTAGTGACAGTTGGTTACTTTCTGAGATCCTTGGCACCTGAGCTTGGATATAAAGTCATCAGGTACATTTCAATGGTAATGTTTTTCACATCTACTAATTAATAAGGAGCAAATTTTTATGCTTTGAGGAATTATTATTTTTTGGTCTGTTTGAGGCAAGGTCTCCCTGTAACCCCAGCTATCCTGGAACTCATTATGTAGTCCAGGCTGGTCTTGAACTCACAGGGATCTGCCTGCCTCTGCCTCCTGAGTGCTGGGAGTATAGTGTGTGCCGCCACGCCCATCAAAGAATTATTATTTAAATTTTTTTTTTAAATTTAGTAACCTCATGATTAGAAGAAACATTTCATTACAGCTTTAACACTCAGTAACACATTCCAGAGCAAAGTACATCTCTTTCAAAAGTGGCTGTAAAGTTTTGTGTTCACAGTTGGTACTAACACTTAGATGTTTGTACATGTGTCTTTAATCTCTATGTATTTGATTATTACTAGTCATAGTCAGTTACACTCGGATTCTTAGTAACTGAGTATGGATATAAAGTCATCAGGTAGATTTCACTAGTAATGTATATCACCTCTACTATTTAACATGAAGTAAATTTTTATGCTTCATCCTCAAATATGTGGTTTTTAAATTTTTTGTTTTCTTGAGTGTATATCATAAGAACATCCCACACAATCTTATTCATCTATATACCCACTTCCAAGTGGCACCCTCCCATAGTCTTCCTTCTCCCCCACACTGGAGCCCATATACTTTGTCATCCCTGTTACTGCCCACTGTGTTGTCGACAGCTCCAGCCATTCCACAGTGCTGGTCTGTCTGCTGAATCTAGTCAGCCTATCTAGAGAGCCTTGTTTTAGGAAGATCAGCTGTTCCTCATCTAGCAGCAACCAGTTGTCAATATTCCTTTAGATAAGATTGGGGTCTGCTGTTCATTTTCCCTGTTCTGTGCTGGTTCATTGTCTGGGATTCTTTTGGGCCACCCTGGCCACTAACTCAAAAGAAGGTATCTCCTGTCTGGCATTGTTTCTTGTTATGTAGCCTTTAGCTATGCATGTGGACTCTTAAAATTTTTGATTGACCCCATTAATCTTTAGTTATACTTTACTTTTGGGTGTTTAAGACACTAAAGTTGGTCCAGATAAACCAAATTATTTTTACTCTTAACGTCATTGGTGGATCTGTTCCTCATGGGTAACAGGAACTTGGGAAGAGCTGCTGGCTCCTTTCTTTCACCAGTTCCATCTATGTGAAGATAAGTCAAAGGTCCTGCTCGATCATGGCTGGCTTTGCTTGGAAGCATAGAAGAAATGTTTCCCCTGTGTTGACCCTGCTCTTTGTAGACTGGAGACTGGTTTAGGTCCATCTGGTGGGGTCTCCACAGCCTCCTTGATCAAGAGGACAAGTGACTCACCACAGTTACAGGACAGTTTGAGAGATGCTCATAGTCCCCTGGAACTTAGTTGACCTAGGAGGGAAAGGAGCAAAAACTGTCCTTTATGTCCTTCTGTTCAAATTAGTATAGGACTCATAGTATGGCTGTTAAACATCCAAGAAGTTAGTACCACCAGTCTGGTAGTTTTACTTACCATATGCCATGCAAATAGAGCTTGGGCAAAGACAAAATGCTCTCAGATAAACCTTGCCTAGATGTATATTACATTCTTTGATCTAGTTGTATGTATAATTTGTCAGCAAGTTGTTGGCCTAATATGGATCCCTCTGGTTTTCTAAAACTAGCTAGGCATTATTTATCACTCACATTGTCTAAACCTTCTACCATAGTATCCCCATTTAAAATTGCCCTGTTTTTCGCATTTCTCCATTAATAACACCCTTCTTCTATGTTCCTACCTCTCTTGAGCGCCTTCTTTCCCTTTATCCCCTATATTCCTGTATAACCTTGCCACCTCCCCCCTTTAAAATAACCCCATTTTTATCCATATCTCCCTTGATAACACCTGTTTTCTACTGTTCTTCTCTTTCAGATTCTTTCTTTTCCTTTACTTCCCTTTTCCTTTCCATTATCCTGGTTCCTGTAGCTATGTTCGGAAACATAATCACTTATCAGGATTTGGTGCTTGGATCTACATATGAGGGAGAACATATGTCGCTTTTTTCCCCCTGAGTCTCCGTTACTTGAGTTAGTATAACAGTTTCTAGTTCCATCCATTCATGCAAATTTCATGATTTCATCTTTCTTTAGCTGAGTAAATCTCCATCGCATAAATGAACCACATTTTCATTATCCACTCGTCAATTGAAGGACACTTAGGTTGCTTCCATCTCTTAGCTACTGTGAAAAGAGCAGCAACAAACATGGATGTACAAATGACTGCAATAGCTTGAGTTCTTTGGGTATATGCCAAGGAGTGGTATAACTGTGTCAAATGGTAGGTTCACGTGTAGTTTTTTAAGAGTTCTCCATATTGCTTTCCATATGGGTTGAGCAAGTTTACAGGGAGCTATTATGGGCACGGCTTGACTTTACAATTGGAGGAAGAATGCTTCCACCCTGGGACTTTCCCTGCTCTCTGCTTCTGTGGTCTGAGTTGACAGGCTGTGCCTCTCTGATTAACTAGCAGTCTTGGAAACATGACTAAAGAGTTCTGTTTCAGTTTATGGTCACCGGAGTTTCTCAGCACTGTAAGCTTGGTTTCTATTTAGAAATAATAGATTTTAGCAGTTGCTAAGAGTAATCACAAACAGTAAACTTTATATCTAAGATATTATAAATATCATGTAGCTGAATCTTGGATACTGTAAACTTTGTGTGAGTTTCGGTTTGTGAAGTAATGTATTCTTGGTGGTAACACAATGTATCCTTGGTTATTCCTTGGGTACATTCTGTTTAGTGATGTATCCTTAGTTTTTCCTTAGTTACTACAGATCTGCTTTCTATATAAGCTTGCTTAAGTTCACGATAAACATGTACTGGTACAAAAGCCTCTGCATCCCCTGCATTCTGATTTCTATCCATTGGAGTCCCCAAGCCTTTTAGGCTTGGACTGTGGTCACTGCACCATGGCAAAATGGTAGGTTCACTTGTAGTTTTTTAAGAGTTCTCCATATTGATTTCCATATGGGTTGAACAAAAGGGAAAGGGAAGAGTGTTCCCCTTTCTACACATCCTCTCCAACATTTGGTGTCATTTGTTCTCTTGATCTTAGTCAGTCTGACTGGGGTAAGATGAAATCTTAAAGTGGTTTTAATTTGCATT
>NW_008340898.1:138342-139999 GCF_000622305.1 Nannospalax galili | reverse complement strand
TCCTTTGCCTTTACCTGGCTCCTGGTGTTACATCAGAATTTAAATATTCACATATAAGGGACTGGTGCTACAATCCACAAATGAAGGAGAACATAAGTCACTTGCTTTCCTGTGTTTGTGTCACTTCATTTAGTATAACACTCTCCAGCTCCATCCATTTACCTGCAAATTTCATAATTTCATCTTTTCTTACTGCTCAATAGAACTACATTCAGTAGATTTACCATATTTTCATTAACCATTCATCAGGCGAGGGACATTTAGGTTGTTTCCATTTCTTAGCTATTGTGAAAATAGCAGCAACAAACAAGGATATACAAGTGTCTCTGCAATAGAATGAGTCCTTTGGGTATATGCCAAGGAGTGGTATAACTGGGTCAATGGCAGGTTCATTTTTAGTTTTTTAAAGAGATTTCAACACTCCTTTCCATAGGGGTTGCATGAGTTTGCAATCCCACCAGCAGCGGATGAGCATTCCCCTTTCCCCACATCCTCGCCAGCAATTGGTTTCATTTGTTTTCTTGATCTTTGCCAGTCTGACTGGGGTACGATGAAATCTTAAAGTGGTTTTAGTTTCATTTCCCTAATTACTAACGATGTTGAACACCTTTTAAGATGCTTCTTAGCTGTCTTTGTTTCTTCTTTTGAGAATTCTATGTTGAGCTCCTTAGCCAATCTTTTAATTGGGTTACTTCCTTTCTTGATTCTTTTTTTCAGTTAGATATATCTTCTGGATGTAAACCTTCTGGCAGATGTGTCACCAGTGAAGATTTTCTCCCATTCTTTGGGATTTCTCTTCACTTACTTGGTTGCTTCTTTTGGTGTACAGAAGATTTTTAGTTTAGTGAGGTCCTATTAATTGATTTCTGACCTTAATTCCTAGCACCTTCTGTCTGATTTAGAAAATCCTTTCCTACACCTATATCTTGTAAATTCCTGCCAATATTTTCTTCTAATAGTTTCAAGGTTTCCAGTTTCACATTGAGGTCTTTGTTCCATTTGGAGTTGACATTTGTGCAAGGTGAAAGCGAGGGATTTAGTTTCATTCCTACAGGTGGAGATCCAGTTTTGCATTTGCTGTTTGCTGACCATGCTGTCTTTCCTCCAGTGAATGTTCTTGGCCCCTTTGTCAAGTATCAGGTGGCTGAAATTGAATGTATTCATATGTGGGTCTTCAGTTTGGCTCTATTCATCTAGGGGTCTATTTTTGTGCCAGTACCATGTTGTTTTTATGACTATAGCTCTGTAATACAGTTTAATATCTTGTATAGTAATCCCCCCAGCATTTCTCTTAGTGCTCAGGGTTGCTTTGACTATCTGAGGTCTTCTGTGCTTCCATATGAATCGGGATGTTTATTTTCCAATTCTGTGAAAAATGTCATGGGGATTTTGATTGACATTACATTGCCTCTATAAATGGCTTTTGGGAGAATGGTCATTTTTACAATATTAATTCTTCCAGTCCATGAGCACAGGAGGTCCTTACATCTTGTCATGTTTTCCTCATTCTCTTTCTTTAATGATTTAAATTTTTCATTGTACAGGTCTTTCATATCTTTTGTCAGCTTTATTCTATGATTTTTTTCAGCTATTGTGAGGTGAGTGTTTTCATGTACTCTTTCCCTGATTACTTGTTGTTGGTATAGAGAAAGACTAT
>NW_008340898.1:135378-138283 GCF_000622305.1 Nannospalax galili | reverse complement strand
TAATTTCTGGGAGTTTTTGGTGGTATTTTTGGTGTTTCTTAGTAGTATTATATTATCTGCAAAAAGGGATAATTTGATCTCTTCTAATTATTACTCCTTTCATTCCTTTCTCTTGTCTTATTACTCTTGCAAGAGTTTCAACCACTATGTTAAAGAGGAGTGGACATAGTGGACAGCTTGTCTGGTTCCTGATTTCAATGTAAATGCTTCCAGTTTTTCTCCATTTAGAATGATGTTGACTGTGGGTTAGATATGGTTTTAATTATGTTGAGGTATGTTCCCTCCAGTTCAATTCCCTGTAGGACTTTGAACATAAACTGCATGTTGAATTTTGTCAGTGGCCTTCTATACATCTATTGAGATGCCAATGTGTTCCTTGTCTTTGAGCCAATTTATATGATTTGTGATGTTTATTGCATATTGAACTATCCCTGCATCTCTGGAAAGATTATCTCTCAATGATCTTTTTAATGTGTGCCTGTATGCAGTTTGCAAGTGTTTTGTTAAGGATTTTTGCATCTGTGTTCATTAAAGATAAGGGTCTATAGTTTTCTTTTTTGGTTGTTTCTTTACCTGGATTTGGTATTAGAGTGATGCTGGCTTCATAGAAGGATTTTGGAATTTCTTCCTCCATTTCTATCTTTTTGAATAATTTATGTTGTATTAGATGTAGATCCTCCTTTAATGTTGGTTAGAATTCTACTGTAAATCCATTTGGTCTTAGGCGTAGCCCCAGCTGTACTGGAACTCACTATTTAGACCAGGCTGGCCTTGAACTCAGAGAGATCCACCTGCCTCTGCCTCCGGAGTGCTGGGATTAAAGGCATGTGCCACCATGCCCAACACATACAGGTTTTTAAAGTATTGTCTTATAATGTTCTGGATCTTTTTGGTGTCTGTTGTGATGTTTTCCCTTTTATCTCTGATTTTGTTCATTTGGAGGTGTTCTTTCTTTCTTTTGTCTAACTGGGCTAGCAGTCTGTCAGTCTTGTTTATCTTTTCAAAGAACCAGCTCTTGGTTTCGTTGATTCTTTGTAATGTTTTGTTTCTCATTCATTAATTTCTGCTCTGATTTTTGTTATTTCTTCTTGTTTCCTGGGTTTGGGTTTCATTTGTTGTTGCTTTTCAAGTGTCTTTTGTTGTAATGTTAAGTCATTTATTTGTGTTCTTTCCGATTTTTTAACGTAGGCACTTAGAGCTATAAACTTCCCTCTAAGGACAGCTTTCAATGGTCCCAGAGGTTTTTTTTTTGTGTGTGTGTGTGCTGTATTGTTCTTTTTGTTTAGTTTCAGGAATACTTTTATTTCTTTCTTAACTTCTCCTTTGACCCATTGATCATTCAGGAGTGTGTTGTTTAATCCCCATGTATATGTGGTTACTGGGGTTTCTTCCGGTGTTGATTGTAAGCTTTATTGCATTGTGGTCTGACAGAATGCATGGAATTATTTCAACCCTTTTGTATTTGTTGAGGTTTGTTTTGTGCCCCAACACATGGTTGATTTTGGAGAAGGTTCTATGGGGCACTGAATAGAAATTATATTCTTTGGTGCTTGGGTGGAATATTCCGTAGATGTCTGCTAGGTCCATTTGATATCTGGTCCGGGAGCTGAGAAAAACAGGAGAGTAAGGTGGGATTTAGACTAGACCCAGTTACTGGCATAAAAAAAAATCATTAACTTCATGGAATTTCACAGTCCCTGAGAATGCAGTAACACAGATACTAAACTATCTGGATTGGCACTAAATCCTTAACAGTAGCAATGACAGTGGAAATACTTTCTCTTCATCAAACCAAATTCTATCCTCCTCCCTTCTCCATTTCTTATCTTGCTCTCTTCCCTTCTCCTTCTTCTGTCCTCTTTCCTTCCTCTTCCTCCTTATTCCTCTCTCTCTCTCTCTCTCTCTCTCTCTCTCTCTCATCTCTATCTCTCCCAAAACAAGGGTGCATTCAGAGTAACAGACTTGAAATATTGTCCCAGGAATTTTCCCATAGCAGAAACCTGAGAACTTAGTCATGCTGTAGGATTTTGAGGATCTATTCAATTCAAAATAGATTCATAATCATTTAATTATAAACATTCCTGAAAATTTACTATAGCATTGATTATAACTTATGTTGAATGCGCTCCTACCAAATTGATCCAATACATGATTCTGTCACAAGTCTAGGCTTTGTCAATATGATCAGATCCCCTGCTCATCACCACTGACTTGGTCCTATACTTTCATTTATTTGTTAGAAATCCCAGGATGGGTGCTGTGTTGCAATCCTGCAATCCTAGCACTTAAGGAAGCCAAGTAAGGAGGATTATGAGTGTAAGGCTGGCATCAACTATTTATTGAGTTCTGATCCAACTTAAGCTGTATATACAAATTGTACTTCAACAAAATGAGAGACAAAAGAGAGCAAGAAAAAAGATGATCAAAATAACTTGAATGAAATTCTCAAAGAATCAATAAAAATGGTTTGCAATATTTTATTAGTTTCATTTTATGTGTATAAGTGCATTGCCTATATGTGTCTAAGTTACTCATATCATGCAATACTCAAGAAGGTCTGAAGAGGGTACCAATCCCCTGGAATTGGAGTTAGGGGTAGTTATTAACCACCATGTGGATGCTGGGACCTCTGCAAGAGCAGCCGGTGTTCTTAACCGATGACCAATCTCTCTAATTTAAATAGTTTTGAAATAAAAATATTTTAAAGAAAGGAAATTATTAGACACATCTGAAAGTATTTCAGAGTTTCGATGTTACCCATACCAGTTTCTTGATTTTCTCCTAATATTCTTGTGTCAGATGATACCCTACCATGTACTCTCACATGTGAGAGTATAAGGTGAAGTTATATAATAACTATGTCTGCACAACAGGGCTACATCAAGCTTTTTCTGGGCAAACAAAA
>NW_008340898.1:132925-134741 GCF_000622305.1 Nannospalax galili | reverse complement strand
GGAAGGAATGAGGTCAAGTGTGACAAACAATATTTAAATGTGTCTTCTTCTTCTGAACTTGCCAAAATGATTTTTCTGAGAAATGAGTCACAAATTGAGAATATCTCACT
Source organism: Nannospalax galili (assembly GCF_000622305.1). NCBI lineage: Eukaryota > Metazoa > Chordata > Mammalia > Rodentia > Spalacidae > Nannospalax > Nannospalax galili. The sequence continues at coordinate 134,631 of NW_008340898.1, read as the reverse complement.
TATTGCATACTTATAACATAAAGTTATGGGGATAAACCTTAGTCTCATCATATTTTACAATTCACACTTATGATCTTTACAGAGTTCAAACCAACATCACAAAGCTATGAAGAGTCACGATTAGAGATTTGAACCAAGATGTATGTGACAGCAGAGTGTACACATTTAGTCACTGTCACATTCCCAAGAATCGACCTATGGCATTGTTGAGGGCCAAGGAAAACGTGCCCACACATAACTTTGAGGACATGAAGTCATATTTGCAAATAGAAGCTCATTTAACTTAAGGGGGATCCTGCTATGAGCTGCCTGATCTAAGAGGACATAAGACATGTGTGGAGATTACAGGTGTGAGTATGTCTCCATAACATACAAACATATACATGTATAAAAAATCACACATTAACATAAATTAACTTTATCTTCAATCTACAACCATGCCAGAGTAAAACATAAATGTTACATAACAAACTTGAATGCAGTCACATGTACATACAAGCAATCACAAATCTCTCAGACCAGTAGTCATACTCATTAAGAGAACAATACTCAGTCTAGCGAGAAACAGAGTGTCATTTTGAAACAAATTTACACCTAATAAATAAATACTGCCTGACATATAACACATTAAGCATGAACATCATACCCAGTCATAGGCACACACATAATAAAACATATTATATACACAGAGATATTCATGCAGTCATGAAGTAAAACAGCATTAAACCACCACAGAAATATTCTATCAAGAAGAGTTGCTTTTCAGATCCCTATAATCTGTACTTGTCCTTCTTACTTGAAGAACTGACTCACTACGGCAATCCCTTCCTAAATACACTGTATTAATGCAACAAAACACACAAGTCATGCGTGTTCTCACATAAACACACAAATCTAGTACCAGGAAATAGGTCCTCATCTTTTTCTGGCCTGTCACAAATCCTGATGAGCTCAAACATGTTCTGTTCAGGCCTACTTCCGGAGCTGTCACTTTCTGTCCATGAAGAAGAGTAACCAAAATCAGGAAGAAGCTCCACTGCCAAAGGGTCTACTGGATGCTCCTGTGTGTTTTAAAGCAGCAGAAAAGTAGACAAGATGTGTGTCTACCAACAAGATTACTGTCCAGGAGGAAACAGCCCGACTGTCTAGTGAGAAAAGGAACCAGCATGGACTAGTTGTACAATTTCCTGTATTGCCCATTGGAGGGGGTCTGTGAAGGGACAAGATGGACATAGCCACAAGAGAGAGAAAAAATGTGCCTGATCTTGATGCTCATGTGAGAAGCATCAGTGATCCCAGTCATCACGGCTTCTGATGCAACCTAGTGTGCTCTGAAGTAATCACAGATAACACACTGTCCCCAGACAAAGCAAGGCCTTCCCTCATAGCTTCCCACAACACCAATTACAACATATTTAACAGCTCATAGCTTATTGTGGTCTGAGAGTTTGTAGGTCTCTGTATTCCTCTGAGATACTCCACAGAGCAGATCCTAGGGACTGTTCTTGAGGAAGCATGATGAGACTGAGTCCAAGGTCATTAATCACTGAGTAGAGAACAGTACCAGCTGCGCCCCTTATTCACAATGTCCCTAACCAGGGGCTTACATTCTAAGCTAAATAACACAAAATATGAAAGCATGAAATTAATGTGCAAATGGAAGTACAGAATGTTTGTGCATAGTAAGAGTGCCAGATAAAACACAG